>NC_092809.1:102479415-102786547 GCF_040954645.1 Diabrotica undecimpunctata
GATGTACAAAACCGAATAACCCAAGGGAAAAAATGCATCCGAATACTGAATTCATTACTGTGGTCTAATAAAATAAAGATGCATACCAAACTTCGCGTATACAGAGCAATTGTAGAACCAATTACTACATATGGTGCCGAATGTTGGACGATGACAAAGAATGAACGAGATAAAGTAGACGTTGTGGAAATGGATTATCTTAGAAGGTCATGTCGAGTATCGAGAATGGAAAGAATCAGGAATGAGGAAATACGAAACCGTGCAGGAATTAGAGATACTCTTTCAGATAGAATACAAGGAAGGCAATTACAATGGTATGGTCACGTGATGAGAATGGAGGAGGAGCGGTGGCCAAAGAAAGCCTTAATGTATGTTCCGCCAGAAAGAAGGAAAAGGGGAAGACCACCAAATTCCTGGAGAAGAGAAATTACAAAAACAATGCAATCTAGAGGCTTAGAAGAGGGAGATTGGAGAGATAGGAAAAGATGGAGGCTGAAATGCGGGAAGCGGCAATCGCCGTAGGACCCCCGTTATATGATGATGATGATGATAAATTTACTATGCGGATACTTCAAACGGTGGTCTAAATGTTTTATTAAACAATTTGTAAAAAAAAAATAAAAAATTTAAATTTTTTTCTCCTCTTCTTTGCTATATCTCGGTAGCTATGCATTTTAGAAACATTTTGTGAAGACAACAAAGTTTTACAATTAAATTTCCTACAAGTTAGAATTAATTGCAGATTTAAAAAAATAACTATACTTATTGCAAAGTAGTAAAAACCATTAACATTCCGTTACTCGCGCACGGTGTGTCAGACCGGCGCTGTAAAGTTTCCAGTAACTCCGATTGACGTGGGGATTTGGAATTGCGGCTCCATATACGTCTTCCTTCAGTCGTCGCTCAACTGTGGGCGTATATATGTGTAAAAAAGAGCATTGTAATTTTATTATTAAGCAGCACAGTCCGGTACACCGGGTGCGAGTATTCGGCACACATTTTTGTGCTTTGGATCAGACATCGAAAGTTTTACTCTGTAAGGTGATATAAGTTCTTTTTATTATTTTCAATGTTTATATATTTGTATATTTATAAGAATATAGATATGGATTACGAGAAGGAGAAACAAAGATTATTAAAATTATTTGAGGAAGTATCGACCGACGAGGAAATGTATGAAGATGATGATGAACAAAATGAAATGGATCATGTAGAAGAACGATCTGCATGTAATGATACTGAACAAGAAGACTTGAAGACGATCAAATAGATGAAGAAACTGTTAGTTTCAGACGGGAGTCGTACTTTATAGGTAAAGACAAATGAACAAAGTTGAAAAAACATTGTCCACTGAAGAATGTAAGAACGTACCAATATATTTGTAGGATTGCCAGATATAAAACAATTTGTTAAAACTCACTCAACACCTATTGACATCTGGAATTGCATTTTTGACGAAGAAATGCTATATCTAGTTGTTGACTGTACAAATATAAAAATTGAGAGTGGTACAAACGTTTACAACAGACAAAGAGATGCGAAACGTACCGACATTGCCGAAATCAAAGCACTAATTGGTCTTCTTTATCTTGCTGGTATTAGAAAAGCAAACCACATGAATTTAGGGGATCTCTGGAGAACAGATGGCACTGGCATTGAAACTTTTCGGCTTGTAATGAGTAAGCCTAGATTTCAATTTCTTTTGCAATGTCTGCGATTTGATAACATTCACACAAGAAATGAAAGAATACAAGTAGATAAGCTTGCTCCAATACGAACATTGATAGAAAAATTTAACAGCAACATTAAAAAATGCTATTTTCATTCTGCTTATGTTTCCATTGACGAGAAACTAGAAGCTTTTCGGGGAAAATGCAGTTTCAAGCAGTACATTTTTTGTTATTTCCGATGCCAAACAGTTCTATACCGTCCACTGGATAATTTTTATACTCTGGATAATTGGTTTTGTAGTGTCACTCTAGCTGGTAGACTTGAAAAAAAAATTCGAAACGTCCTACTTATCTCTACAATGCACCATGGAGATGATATTGATCCTATCACAAATAAACCTGAGATAATAATTATAGTCCAAGATCCCAGAGCGATCAGACATAACTTATTTTCACACAGATGAAACCTTAGAGTCTCACTAGCGTCTCGCGTGCTTTGAATACCTGCGTATTTATGAAACTTGCTGAGTGACACCTGGGCAGTTACCAGGTGAGAAATGTAACTAAAAATAAGAGCTATTTAACTTAAATTTACATAACTGATTTTTATACATATTCTGTAGAATATTATTTTGAAAATACTGTAATAAGTGTCAGACACTTGTCATGGACCAGAACTTTTGTCAGACGCTTTAAAGCTCCACTAAAATTAAATGAACTTTACTTACTTTTACATGTCTGATTTTTAAATATGTTATTAATGGAACTATAATAAAGTTATATTTAATCAGTCAGACAAATTAAAATGACCAAACATCCCTCAAACACAAAAATTAGTTAACCAGAAGTATGAGCGCGAGAGTGCTGTGCGCATGAGCCTCAGAGTAAAAAATTCAAATAGATTAAGAATACTTACTGCTTTCGATCCGATTAAATATTTTTGCATCTCTATTGAACTCTAGCATTAAGATAAATATTAAAATAAATTAATGTATTGAATATATTTGGGATAATTAATTAAATCGGAGCAATTTGGTTTCATAAGAAATTATATTTACTTTTTCTTATTCTGAATCTATTTTCTTGTGGCATTTTAATAACGTCAATAAACGTACTTTAACCTTTAATTGTGGCTTATTCCCATTTAAATAGTAATTATATTTACTTTATTGTAAAAGGATACTAGTTAGGATAATTAAAAAAAATAATTTTTGTAAAAAATCTTCAACTGGGATTGATTGAAACAAACATTTTTCATATTTTAATCATCATATTCATTGTCGCAATTATTACAATTTTCATCATTCAACCAATCATGATGCTGCTCATCCGAGTCATCATCTTCATCATTATCAGTTATGTTGTTGCTGACTGTTTCTTCTGCAAAAAATAGTTCAAAGAATTAAAAAGCAGAAAATCACAAACATAATATATTCTAAACCTGAAATCAAAGTATAAGACCTGAAGTTTGAAGGAATTCACTAACGTTAAAATTTTTTTAATTTTTGCGATCGAATTCTTCGTTAATATTAGATACGCTGTAATTATTTAAAAACAATTGAAGCCGGGCAGCATTAATGTTGCACATATCAGTAAAACTATAAATTTCGCAGATAAATTTTTGGATTATTTTCAAAACATCTTTTTGGGTGCGCTCATCGGTAAACAACTCTGATTCTCCAAACTGCATAAAAGCTCGCTGATATTCATGTTTCTTCATTAATATATTGAATGGTCTTTGTTTACCCTTTGTAAAGGTTTACTCGTAAACCTTTGTCAAATTAATGTATCCCTGGTTATTTCTGGTGCCTGCGTTTAACCATACATTCGAAACATCATTTTTTAAATTATGCATATGTCCAACATAATTATCGCAATGTCAGTATCAGAACATCTAATAACAAAATTTGCTTCAACGTCTACATTACAAATATAAAAAACAATTTTAGTGTCAGCTTCTTCATGTTCAGGACACGATAAATTGTCATCAACATTCGATAAAACTGTATTATTATCAACGATGTAAGAATGACATTGTTTAGAATTAATTAATATCCGTTTAGTCTCAATAAATGGCACCATTTCGTCAGATGTCCAGTGTTGAATAAAAAAATCAACGAGGGCCTGTTTGAAATTGATATTTTTGAGTTCTTGCGAAAAATCTGACGGTCTAATTTGATCGGAACCAGAAATGTTGAAATCTAATTGAGTAGACTCATGACGAAGGCCTCTTTTGTAGCCTTTGATCGAAGGAGAGAAATATTGATCAAAACTAACATAGAGTGAAACAGATTGTGAGTTAAAGAAGGAGAACCGAGTTATAGACCTCTCACTCACTCTGAAATGCAAGCACAGCACTCTCGCGCTCATACTTCTGGTTAACTAATTTTTGTGTTTGAGGGATGTTTGGTCATTTTAATTTGTCTGACTGATTAAATATAACTTTATTATAGTTCCATTAATAACATATTTAAAAATCAGACATGTAAAAGTAAGTAAAGTTCATTTAATTTTAGTGGAGCTTTAAAGCGTCTGACAAAAGTTCTGGTCCATGACAAGTGTCTGACACTTATTACAGTATTTTCAAAATAATATTCTACAGAATATGTATAAAAATCAGTTATGTAAATTTAAGTTAAATAGCTCTTATTTTTAGTTACCTTTCTCACCTGGTAACTGCCCAAGTGTCACTCAGCAAGTTTCATAAATATGCAGGTATTCAAAGCACGCGAGCCGCTACTGAGACTCTAAGGTTTCATCTGTGTGAAAATAAGTTATGTCTGATCGCTCTGGGATCTTTCTCTATTACATATAATGAGACGAAGAGGGGAGTGGATGTGGTGGATAAATTATGCACGCAATATAATTGCGCTCGTGCCACGATGGCCTATGGTTAATAGGAATAAACTCTTTTGTAGTTTATACTAGTCTAAATGATGAATCCAAAACACCACGTAAAGAATTTTTACTGCAACTCTCGATGTAACTAACCAGGGACTATCAAAATATACGGGCTATGTCTACCAACTTACCCAGTACCATCAGAATAAGGCTTAGGGAGATATGTGACTTGCCAGCGGAACAAGTACCGGGACTCAAGGTCGCTGTGCTGTTTGTGATAGGAATATTAAATATGAAAACAAAATATGATTGCCAAATATGCACAAAATATCTGTGTTTGGAACATGTTACACCATTGTGTAATTTATGTTATGAAAATGTTAATTAATATTTCTTATTTTTTTTTTGTTACAATTACTCTTTATTTTTGTTTTGTTTTGTATTGAATTAATTTCTTTACGTTCCTAGTATACAAATTTAACAATATTCAATAATTTTTTTTTAATTTCCAAGTTTTTTTGTAAATTTTAATGGATCACTATAAAATCTAGCTAACTTTTCATTAAAGTAATATAATGTTGGAACAAACGCATATCTGCAAAATTATATAATCATATATTCAGTAAATAATTGTACACAATTTTCAAAAAAAAATTAAAAAAAGTTAATCGATTGTACAGAAATTTTGTGGAATATGTTTTTTTATATTAAAAAGGTTTACTGGGTAAATTTTGCATGTTCTATGTGGCTTCTAAATACCTGAAAAAGATTATTGAAAACATTAATTTTTGGCTCTTTTTTAATGGTTTTTGGTAATTTTGCAATTATAAGAATTATTTTTTTCATTTGCAATTAATTCTATCTTGAAGTAAATTTAATTAAAAACATTTTTTGTCTGCACCAAATTTTTCTAAAATGCACAACTGCTGAGATATAAAAAGGAGAAAATTGAATTTTTATAATTTTTTCCGAAATTGTTTAATAGAAAATTTAGCCCACATTTTGAAGTGTCCGCATAGTGAAGTTATCATTTCTAATATTTCGAAGCAATCAAAGCAAAAAAATAGGACAACATACGATTTACCGAAGCCAAAACAGATAACACCTGGTCTAAATACGTATGGTACTTGAATTCTTTTATTTATATCGATTACATACCACCTAAACCCATGTCCAATTAATTATATGTATTGTTGAACTAATAATCAGCCCGAATACGATTGTCTTTTATTAATTTGGCTTACTTCTAACATTTAAATGAGTTTCCTATCTTCAAGTATGTGTGATAGCTGTTCAGCATACTCTATTTTACCTAATGGTTTAATAATATTGACGTGCTTTATTACATAAGCTAGTAAATATTCTAATAGTGTCAATCCCAAATGGTAAAATCTTTAAAATGTTCTAAAATCTTTTTCCGTGCCGTCAAGTTTACAACTTTGTATGTTCGATTTCATCAGTCTTCTCTTCATGTATGGTTTCTTCCCTATTGTGATAATCTGTCTCGTCGGGTACATTGTCATATTTACTAATTCTATCCTTTTCCCTTTGTAGATTCTTCAGGTCCTTCAGCAATCCATTGTTCATGCCTTTTGCGGGAGCGACTAAGTCAGGTTTAGTTTCGTCAAATACATCGATGATTATTTTCAGGAAGTTCGTCATTTTGGGCTCTGAATCAATTATTCGCAACTGATCGTTTAATACGTCGGACCTAAAACAATATATAACATTACTGCAATTGTAAAACCTAAAAATAATTTATACTTTATATATAAAAAAATCAAGCAGTCTACTAAACAACAATGTAAATAGTTTATAACACGAAGTTCTTTTACAATAAGAATGAAATAATATCATTCTAGTAACTTTTATCCAACCATACAGCAAACTCCCTATGCATAGATTCTGATGACTTTTAGTGAATTATCAGTTGGGAAAATATTGTAGTTTTTGCCAGTTCATTTCTCGCTCTCGCGCTTTTTGTTATTATCATTGTTATTGTGTTTGTAAATTGGAGGTTAGGTCGTGTTGGTTGTTTACTTTGTACTTTCAATTTTTGCTAAATTAACAAAAAAAAGTTTTTTTGAAAACTAATAAACCTTTATACATTTTCAAAAATGCCTAAAGCTTTAAGAAGTTGTGTCCAGAAAATGGTCATTTCTTTAATTACCTATTTTGAGACAGAACGTGACCATCAATCTATATTAATGATAATTCATAATGTCGTGGACCTGATGTAATCATTTAGTGACGTCGATCTAAGAACGAAACAATGGTATCAAGCATTGCTAAAAACATGCTGAAAAAAAGACGTGATTTAATGGAGTTACCCACGATGAAGACATGTTTTCTGCAGCAGTATGTGAAACTAAAAAATGAAGGTCTATACACATTTGTTTTCTTGGATGAGACATGGATTTTTTAAGATGGTACTATTAGTCGTTCTTGGCAAGATTCAAGTGACAAAAGTGTTAAGAAAACTAAAGTCACTGGTGCAAGGTAAATATATGTTTAAAAAATACATTTTTTAAACTCAACTATCTTTTGTTGCAATGTTTAAATTTAAAAGAAATAACAATATTTAATAATTTACTTTAAAATAAAACTGAAATGGTTTTGGGAAATTATGCTTTGTTTCATCATCTTTTTTTTTTATTATAATGAATGTACAAACAATCAAACTCATAAATATTTTACTGCCGCACTACACAAGAAGAATGTTTGTAGCCTTTATCATTACCTTCAATAATAGCCAAGACAACTAAGTACATAATATTTATATTATATTTGATAATTTAAATTATTTTTTAGATATATATTTTATTTTGTAATTTAAACTATTTTTTAGATATATTGTTCTCCATGCAGGAAATTGTAATGGATTTATACAAGGAGCTTGTTTTTTTCATCCAAAACAAAGAATTTTGACTACTATGGAGACATGAATCGTTATAAGTTATAACTTTTTGCAATGGTTTGAACATCAGCTGTTGAATAATTTAGAGGAACCATCAATTATTATAATGGATAATGGTCCGTATCATAGCACAATAAATAATAAAGCTCTACATCTGTTGCAAAGAAAAGCTGAAATAAAAGAATGGTTGAAAGCTCAATTGCTGGAACTGGTCCAGAGGTATGCTTTTAATAAAATTGGTGCAACTGCATATGCTTTTAATATTTCATTGGTGATAGGAATAAACCAGAACCAATATATAAGGTAGATAGACTGGCTAAACAATATGGGCGTGATAGAGGTCTTCGACTTCCTCCGTACCATGGTATTTTTATTGCAATTGAGCATATATGGGGAATAAGTAAACGGTATTACTCTGAAATATATATGAAAATGCCACAACAACCATAAGTCTACATTCAGCAACTAATAAGATAAAGATAAAAAGGGGAGTCAGGCAAGGTGATACCATGTCACCAAAGCTGTTCATTACCGTTCTTGAGTATGCATTTAAAAGACTAACATGGCAACAGAAAGGAATATCCATCGATGGAGACAGATTAAACCATCTACGTTTTGCGGACGATATCGTGCTTCTGTCAGATAATCTGGGAGAGATCAAAGACATGCTCCAAGAACTGAATTACATACTACAAGAAACTGGGCTGGAGATAAATTTCGAGAAAACCAAAATGATGACCAATATGGTTCCCAGCGAAGAGATACAGATCAATAACAACAAGGTAGAATTAATCGATAAATACACATACTTGGGTCATGAAATCAGAATAACCAGAGACAACCAAACCTGCGAGCTAAATAGACGAATCACGTTGGGATGGGCGGCATATGGAAGGATGAGAGACATTTTTAAAACAAATACTCCAATTCACCTGAAAAGGAAGGCATTTAACCAATGCATCCTACCAGTCTTGACCTACGGAGCAGAGACCCTAACTTTAACGAAAGCTACTGCCGAAAAACTGAGGGTAACACAAAGGCGAATGGAGAGATCAATGCTGGGTCTGACCTTGAAAGATCGCGTGAGAAATGAGGAGATACGCCGACGAACTGGCGTTGACGATATTATACTGCGAATCAATAAACAAAAGTGGAGGTGGGCTGGACATGTTGCTAGAATGGAAGACGGAAGATGGACGAAGAGATTATTGGAGTGGAGACCAAGAGCCGACAAGCGAAGTCGAGGCAGACCACCCACCCGATGGACCGACGACCTAAGGAGAATAGAAACAAACTGGATTGCAGCAGCTAGAGATAGAGAGAACTGGAGACGTTTGGAGGAGGCCTATATCCAACAATGGATGTGAAAACGGGGCTGGATGATGATGATGATTACTCTGATCATGTTGGAACAAATGACAGTTCTACTGCAAAGCTTTTGGCAGTGTGGAAGGAGGCCCTGGCCCAAATTACACCAGAAGTATGGTCAAAAACAATAAAGAATACAGAATCTGAGATACAGCACTGGTGGGAGAGAGAAATTGTTTTTGATCGTGAAGACATTAGTCCTGTAGTTACTGATTTAACAGAAGATGATGATGACGATTTATACATTGATAACAGTGACGAAGTCTTTTAATTGTATTGAGAAAACAATTATGTAAGTATTGCAATATTGTTATAATAAAAATATATTTCTGTAATATATATTTATTTAAAAGATATTTGTATTCAACTCAGATAATCAGGTAGGTGAGTTACAAAATCTAAATAATTTTGTATATTGGTATAGAACAACTATAATTAACAGAATTCTTACATTGTTAAGGATTGTTGGATAATGAAGCATCTATATTAATGAAACAAGTATACTCTATTATATATTATACTTTGATGTGAAGGGGCGAGAGAAGAATTCAGTCGTAGCGAGAAAGTGCTAGAATGCGTGAGAATTGTGCGTGAATGAGAGATCGGGTGAATGCCGTGCCCATGTTGCGCCCCAATCAGGGCCATCCGACCGGTAATTCACCGCTGAGGAGGTTGTTTTTTTTAGCAGGTAGGTCTCTGGCATTGACGGCGATGGTGTCCGAACAACCCTAGCGCGCGGCCTCGGATATCATCATGGCCACGCTGGGGTTTAAATCATACCCCAGAAACTTATATGAATAACCTTGGAAATTTCTTCCAGCACTTCAGACCCCAGTCAGTTAATAAAGAGAAATGACAGCCTATCTCGCTCACAAAGACTTTAACCAATCATTTATTTTAACACCATCTAGGGGTGTCACAAATAAAATAATCAAACGAAGCTTTATTCTGCAATGTCAATTCTGTCAAAATTAACGACAGATCTTCCGTTAGTTTACAGCTTTCAATTTTATTTTATTATCTTTACCTATCGTTTGTATTTATTCTTAGTAATTTTAATTTAAGTTGGTTACTTAGTCTTTAAAGTTTAGTTGTAGTAACCTATTGTAGGAAATGGCCCGCAAGAGGCGCTAAAGGAATGAAATTAATACTTGTCCATTTGAATTTACCGCCAAATGATGGATAGTAATGACCTCAATGGCACGTGGTGCTAATAAACTTAATTGATACATTGAGTTGCCTATCTACCTGTATATACTATATTATTTATCTATGGTTTAAATTCCTGACTTTTAAGGTGCTGTAAACTACTTTTTACTTTAACAAAACAAAGTTTTTTACTAAATCAAATTTGTTTAAAGAGATCGCAATCACTGCAGAAAAATATATGTGGTCTTTGAATGGTTTTACTCTATAATGGTGATAGTTTGTATAAACTTGGTATATAATAACTTGTATAAATGGTAACAACAGTTACAAAGAGTAATCTGTGCCTCTGCTTGAATCTTCTTGTAAGTTCCACAATTATTTGTATCCAGATTTATTGATGTATTAGTCATTAATGTATGGCCTTTTTATCAATTCTAAAAAAAACTTGTTTTCTTATGATAACTACCTACTTTATCATTTTTGTGTTAAAAATAATTGGAACCATAAATTTGTACCTTATAAAGCTTCATTTTTAGGACGATATAAAATATTAGTTATAAAAAGATAGGTATAAATTATTTATAGTTAAAAATTTACAATTTGTTTTCATCAAAGACCAAATTGTTTTTAAAAGAAAACGAAAAGTTAGGTTATGTATGTTTAAGAAGAATATCGGAAATTGAAAAATAGTTTGCCAACGACGCACCTGATCGCTGTGTGGAGTCATTTCATTTTTATCGTAAAAGACGTTTAAGTAATAGATTCGAATTTAATTAGTATTAACAAGTAGTATTTTAAATAAGTGATTAATTCGACCGTTACTTGATGGAAGTTCATTTATCTAATAAAACACTGAAAACTTCTGTTTTCAACATTTCCACAAAATTTATTATCACTACACCTGCTTCAGCAGGGTGCGTTTCCCAAGTGATGTATTTTACTATGCGTCAAATCCTGTCACAACTGTCAAATTTGTCCCAAATTAAATTATGCAATAATTCTAGACATGCCCAAAACTCAACAATATTATCACAATTGTAAGAAGTATGACAAAACTTACCAGATCAAAAGTATTTCGGATCTAGGTACTTTATGAGATGACTCGTATTTAACAAGTTTCGTAATATGACGTACTAAAAATAAAAGATCCTTTTTCGGTATTTCTGAAACGACTGTTATCACTCTCTGCCTCGTATTGTGTTCTAACCATTGAGTATTATCTAAAAAATATATATAAATTTTATTATTTATTTTTACACATTAAAGGCTTGGTACATCATTTAAACAGCTAAATGTTAAATTCACAAAACGACTAAAGGAACTTGACTTACACCTATTTTTCGAAAAAATATATTATACAAAAATTGTTTTATTAAAAATAATAAAAACTTAAATTTAAAGAATATTTTTGTTTCGAATACTCACCACATAACTTATTTACATATTCTACAGTTTCTTTGGTTACCAAAGAATCACAACCTTCCCTTAAATATTTTTTTAAAGCATCAGTCAGCTCGTACACATCATTTTTGTATTTATCCAAATCTCCTAATTTCTTTTTCAACATTTTTTTGATGATTTTATTCACCTTTTCGGGCGAACCATTCTTCTTATATATACCTTCGGTATTTAAATGGTTTTCGATTAATTCTATTGTCTTTCGAAGAACTTCATCGATTGAGTCAAGGCTTACATTACTTGAACCTGTAAATCGAAAAATATTTTAATTGATAAAATAATTAGTTTTAAATTAATACAATAAAATGATTTAAGAAAATTAACTGCACAAAAAGGTCACAACAAGAAAACTTCAAAGAAATATCAATAGTGACGAAACTGCTATTCCGTTGCCTCTCCAAAACGAAATTTTTAAATAATACGACGTGTTCTGTGGGACTAGAATCCCCAAATTATTTTGGTGATGATAACTTTAGATGGTTTTGATTAATATTCGTTCTATAAGATATAACACAGATAAATTATTTTTGTTTCTAGAGGAATTCGGATTTCCTCCGTAGATGCCGTTACCGAGCACTGGCTTGAAGTCAACGAGCCTTTTTTTGTAGAAAAATATACCACAATTGCTAGGTATGATCGTCCAAGTTCAGCTCATGGTGGCACCCTAATAATTCTTTCCACAAATAATGATTTCTCTCCTATAACAAAATATGACTTTCTGTTGACTGAATCCTTTTTTGAGTTTTCATTGGTTTATAACAAGAATCTTAATCTATACATTCTTTGCATTCATAGATCACCTGATTCTTCCACGGAACTATTTTTTCAGAGCCTATTAAATTTGTTAGGCGACCTGCCCAATAAAAGCAGAGAGATTCTATGCGGTGACTTTAGTAATAATTACGATGTTGCTTGTCCTACCCAATTATCCTAGGTCAATATATTCGAATCGTATGGTTTCACAATACACGGTAATTCTCTTACAAGAATTACTAAAACAACATCTATCACAATTGATTATATTGTCTCAGATTTCTCATCCCTTGATGAACGTTCTACAATTATTAATGCAGGACTATTTGATCATGAAGTAGTATATACCAAGTTTAACACTCTTAACAAACAATCCTCAAAAATCCAACGTTTATGTAGGATTTTTCCGCTCAGAACTTTCGTAAATTCCAAAATTTGTGCTTGAATTTTGGATGGCACTCTCCCTCTATGGACGTGGACTATAATTTCAATTTTTTTTATACGCTTGTCTGTATTTTCAATAAGGCATTTCCTTTAATGACAATTAAGTCAAAACTACTGATGGACTATTCATAAAAAATTTCTTAAATCTGCCAAAAAATGTGTTGGAAGTCCTGGTCTCACTAATTAACGATTCCTTTGAAAAAAAGTATATTTCCAGAGTGCCTAAAGACAGCCATTATTATTCCTCATCATAAGGGTGGTGAAAAATCGAATGTCTGCAACTATAGACCTATTGCCTTACTACCAATCCTATCCAAAATTATTGAGAGACTTATAAAAACCCGACTTATGTCCTTTCTCGTTGAAAACAACATTTTATCGCAAAGTCAGTTCGGCTTTGTATCTAATAAATGTACCAGTGCTGCTATGTTTTCTGTACTACATGAGGTTTATCAAGCACTAAACAATAACCTTTCACTGCCACTGTTTTTTGTAACTATGCCAAAGCTCTTGATTGTGTAAATCACATTTTGATAAAAATCTAAATTTCTACGGAATTCGAGGTATTTCTTTAAATTGGTTCCAATCTTACTTGAGGAATAGGAAACAACTAGTTAGAGCAAATGATACTGACTCTAGTCACAAAAGCATTGTATGTAGAGTACCACAAGGTTCAGTATTAGGTCCTCTATTTTTCCTTATCTTTATAAATGACATCACTAACTTAAAAAAAATCGATGGAAAATTTGTTCTTTTTTACTCTCTATCTACTAACGTGGCTAAGACAGTAGCATTATCCTATAAACGAGCTCTTCAACCCTTGCTTCTTAATAACGGCCAGATCAGTACCGTTGATTCTGTAAAATTTCTTGGTATTTTTATAGACAGCAACCTTAAATGGTCCCTTCATATCGATTTGTTAAGTAAGAAACTAGCCTCAGCCTGCTATACAATAAGATCTGTTTATAAGGAAATCAATTTAGCATCTTCCAAAATAACATCAACGGAAGACAAACTGAAAGAATGGGAAAACTATATTAAAATTCTTTTTCACGACATACGAGAAGAACCAAGATTGGAAAATAACAACGAAGGGCCAACAATTCTGAAATCTGAAATCATAAATGCAATTAATCATCTTAAAACAAATAAAAGCCCAGGTCCAGACGGAATATACCCAGAAACGTTAAAATTAATCAGCGAAGAAAATATCGAAATATTTGTCCTTTTATTCAATCGCATTTATGATACAGGTAAAATACCCCAAGATTGGCTGGAGTCAATATTCATCCCACTACCAAAAAAGCCAAACCCACAACACTGCAATGAGTTCCGTCTGATAAGCCTTATGAGTCATGCAGTAAAAGTCCTACTAAAAATCGTACATAATCGTATCTATAGAAAGTGCGAAACAATCATCGGAGACGATCAGTTTGGATTCAGAGCCGGCATGGGAACGAGAGAAGCCCTGTTCAGTTTACTAGTTCTCGCCCAAAAATGCTACGACCAACAGAAAGATATATTTATATGCTTTATAGACTTCGAAAAAGCATTTGATAGAGTAAGACACGACCTACTATTAGAACGTTTGCAAGAAGTCGGTTTAGATGGAAAAGACATCAATATCTTAAAAAACTTGTACTGGAACCAAAACGCCAGAGTTAGGATCGAAGGTTCCACATCCGCAGAAGTAGAAATTAGGAGGGGAGTTAGACAAGGATGTGTTCTGTCGCCTCTGCTGTTTAATCTTTACTCCGAGTTTCTATTTAAAGAAGCATTGGAGGATTCCAAGGATGGAGTCAAGGTGAATGGCGTAAATATCAACAGTATCAGATACGCCGATGATACAGTGTTAATTGCGGATTCCGACGTAGGTCTACAACGACTCATCGACAAGACCAACTCGACCTGTGAGCAATTTGGTATGAAAATAAACATTAAAAAAACCAAAGTGATGTCAATCCGAAAAAATCAAAACGTACCTCAACCTTGCACAATAAATGGGCACATTTTAGAACAGGTCAATAGATTTAAGTACCTGGGATGTTGGATCGATAGCAGCCTAAATCCTGATCTAGAAATAAGATCGAGAATAGAACAGGCCAGAAAATCTTTCGAAAAAATAAAAAAACTGCTTTGTGATTCTCGAATAAAACTCGAAATTCGACTACGTTTATCAAAATGCTACGTCTGGTCGACTCTTCTATATGCAGTTGAAACGTGGACCCTAAAAACATCAACCGTAAATAAATTGGAGGCCTTTGAAATGTGGATCTACCGGAGAATGCTCAAAATTTCATGGACATCGCATACCTCAAACGAAGAAGTGCTGCATAGAATAGGCAAGAAAAGAGAACTTTTTAACACAGTAAAAGTTAGAAAAACATCATACCTAGGCCACATACTGAGAAATAATAAGTACCAATATGCCCAACTTATAGTGAAAGGAAAAATCGAGGGAAAGAGAGGCCTAGGAAGGAAAAGACTATCGTGGCTCAGAAACATCCGACAATGGACAGGGCTAAATTTTGAACAGCTAATAAGAACAGCTGAAGATAGAGAAGATTTTAAAATTGTAGTAGCCAACCTCCATTGAGGAGAGGGCACTTTAAGAAGAAGAAAATAACATATTTTTCTTTGTTCGAGTCTCATCTTCGATATGGTCTTCCTTTTGGGGATTCTAGTACAGCTGCCCAATCTGATGTTATTTTTAAATTACAAGAAAGCGCAATAGGGTATCTTTTTGGCCTCAGTAGATTAACACATTGCACGGGATTTTAACTCTTCCCTCTTTATATACTTTAGAAACTGTTTGCTTAATTCGTAAACACCTGCATGTTTTCCAGCAAGACCTAATCATGACCACTCCACCAGAAATTCAACCTTTGATGTGTATTTACCGATCCTGTTAACTGAGTTAGTAAAGAAATCTATTTTATATTCGGCAAAAAAATTATACAACCATCTCCCTTTGCAACTTAAATCTACAACTTCTTTCCTGTTTTTTGTTACTATGCCAAAGCTCTTGATTGTGTAAATCACGACATTTTGATAAAAATCTAAATTTCTACGGAATTCGAGGTATTTCTTTGAATTGGTTCCAATTTTACTTGAGGAATAGGAAACAACTAGTAAGAACAAATGATACTGACTCTAGTCATAAAAGCATTGTATGTGGAGTACCACAACGTTCAGTATTGGGTCCTCTACTTTTCCTTATCTTTATAAATAACATCACTAACTTAAAAATCGATGGAAAATTTTTTTCTTTTTACCATTACCTGGAGGAACTTTAATATTGCAACTCCTTCATGCAACTATAACTTGCGATCTACTTAAAATAAAAACCTGGTCCGACTCTTATTTACTCTCTTTTAACGTTAATAAGACAGTAGCATTATCTTGATTCTGTAAAATTTCTTGGTATTTTGATAGACAGCAACCTTAAATGGTCCCTTCATATCGATTTGTTACGTAAGAAACTAGCCTCTGCCTGCTATGCAATAAGATCTGTTTAGAATTAAATCAATTTAGCATTTTCCAAATGCTAACATATTTATCTTTTGTTCGAGTCTCATCTTCGACATGGCCTTCCTTTTTGCGGTTCTAGTAAAGCTGCCCAATCTGATGTTATTTTTAAATTGCAAAAAAGAGCAATACGGTATCGTTTTGGCCTCAGTAGATTAACACATTGCAGAAGCTACTTCAAAAATCACGGGATTTGAACTCTTCCCTCTTTATATATTTTAGAAACTGTTTGGTTAATTCGTAAATACCTACAAATTTTTCCAGCAAGACCTAATAATGACTACTCCACCAGAAATTCAACCTTCGATGTGTATTTACCGATCCCGTTCACTGAGTTAGTAAAGAAATCTATTTTATATTCAGCAAAAAAAATTTACAACCATCTCCCTTTGCAACTTAAATGTACAACTTCTTTCCTTAAGTTCCGTAAATTAACAAAAGCCTATCTATCTGAAAGACCATATTATTCAGTGAAAGAGTTTCTTAATGAATAACTAAGAAATTACAGTACGTTTAGGTACAAGCAACTAAAGTATTTATATATATATATATATATATATATATATATATATATATATATATATATATATATATATATATATATATATATGGATATCACATGCAGCAACTTATTACTTCGTAAGGTTTTATTATGCAATTTGCAATTTAGTTAAATTTTGCAATGGAATATATATTTCATTATCTTTTATTTTGTGATATGGACGATTTATATAATTTTAGTAACACGCCACTGTGACCAATAATTTTAAATAGGACCTTATGACAAGTGATACCTCGTTTGAAAGGTATTGAAAATATCTATTCAACCATACTAATTTTATTTGAGTTTAAGCTCACTTTGATGAATAAATTAAATAAATACTAAAATTGTAGTTTCGCATTTAATGAATAGATAAATATTAAAACCCCCGCCTCTGGTTCCTAGTCAAAAAGTTGACGTTTTTCAATTCTCTAATTGTTTTTACGTCAACTTCAACTTTTTTGATAATTAACCAGAGGCAAACGTTAGAATTATTATTATTTAATTAATTATTAAATATTATTAAATAATTAATTAATTTTGTTTGGATTTAAGATGATTTTAACGAATAAATTAAATAAATACTAAAATTGTAGTTTCGCATTTAATTAATAAATATTAAAACCTCCGCCTCTGGTTACTTGTCAAAAGTTGACGTTTTTCAATTCTCTAAATTGTTTTTACGTCAACGTCAACTTTTTTGACAATTAACCAGAGGCGAACGTTAGAACTATTATTATTTAAATGCGAAACTACAATAATTATTTTAATATACCTGTTCAATCATACTAATTTTGTTTGGATTTAAGATGATTTTGACGAATAAATTAAATAAATACTAAAATTCTAGTTTGGCATTTAATTAATAAAAATTCTAACGCCCGCTTTTGATTTGTTTGTCAATTCTCTAGTTGTTTTTAGTTTGCAAAGGAGTTTATAGCTCAATATTTAGTTTCTGTTTCTGCTTAGTTTAGTCAATTCTCTAGTTACTTTTAGTTTGCAAACGCGTTTATACCTGAATATTTAGTTTCTGTTTCTGCTTAGTTTAGTCAATTCAAGTTTAGTCAAGTTATTTTTAGTTAGTTGTTCTTAGTTAATATTTAGTTTAATTATTGTTTAATAAGACGTTTAAATTTTTACAAAGGCAGAATGATACGTACTGTAGCCGACAAAGCAGCAGCTGTGTTAATAATTATTGAATGTGGAAATAATTTCCATGCAGCGGAACGTCTTTTTAATAAGTGATACCCCGATCGCCCTACATCGAGAGCTTTTTTGAGGAAGTTTCTTCGGAAGTTTAAACAAACAGATAGTGTTCAAGATGTCAAACGATCTGGTCGACCAACAATTAGTGATGACAAAAAAATTTACACAATTTCAGAAATGGTAGTGAACACTACTTCTTCTATAAGCCCAAGTTGCATCTATCTATGGAATCAGTCAAAAGACAGTACACCGAGTGTTGGCTGAAAATAGATTTCATCTATACAAATTAAAAATTGTGCACCAACTTTCAGATGATGACCCCGACCGAAGACTAGAATTCTGTGAAAATATGTCCAATAAAATTAAACAACAGCCCGATTACATAAAAACAATTTGTTTTAGTGACGAAAGTACTTTTTCTCTCAATGGAAATGTTAACACACACAATGTGAGATATTGGAGTGACACAAATCCTCACGTCTTTCGTGAAACACATACTCAATTTCTAAAAAAAAATAGATGTTTAGGCAGGTATTTTGGGAAACCACATAGTTGGGCCTGTGTTTCTCAATACTAACTTAACCAGTAAAGTGTATCTGGAGATGTTACAAAATGCAATTGAACCGTTAATACTAGAAATTCTGAAGGGTAATCCAGATGAATTCGGCAACTTGGAAATAACGTTTCAACAAGATGGTGCTCCTGCACACCATTATGGTGCAGTAAGACAATTATAATGGCCAAATACTAGACTGCATTTCATTTCAATTTGACCTTCCACAAGTGTTCCTGATGAGGAGTTGAATAACTCGAAACACGTGTACCACAATGGCGGAATTTGAATTAAAAGGAAATGCAATCTTTTACTTTCATTTTAACGTCTTTTCTCTACATAAAGAGCGAAACAGATAGTGTTTTTAAGGGTAAACTGTAGACGCATGTCGCAGTAAAAGATTATTCCTAGCTTCAACAGCCTCCAGTAAGAGGCTTTGAATTTGCAGTTCACCTAATTTGCTATCAGAGATTTTTTATTATTTTTTTTTATTTTGCAAGCAAAGTTGTGGATCGAAATCAAATCGATCGTTTCTTGCATGGTAAAGATTTCACCTTAAAGAAAAAGGTGACTCTCGAGCTTTTAAGGAGAAGGTCAAAAGTAAACCTGAAGTCAACAAAAATTTTCAGCGAAAGAGAAAAATTTTTATGACCGGAAGGTAATCAAGAATTGTTTTTAGACGTATTTTTGCACGCTGATTACGAGTCCGTTGTCAAAATAAGTATATCTATCGTCGTTAGTTATACTGGTACGTGAGTTATACTGTTTTAATTAATTTTGTCAAACCCGGGTGTTGAGAATTTTTGCTAATAACTTCCAAGTGCTGAATCGGAATCCATCGTCAGTTTTTCTACAATTTTTTCAATCTAAAACTAGATAGACGCACGGACAGACGGACAGACAAACATAATCTACGGGATCGAAATTTTATTTGCGTATGATTATTTCGATCCATTTATTTCGTTTTATATTGGTGACGAAATGGTGAAAATACTAATATTAGCCCTGAAAAAATCTTACTTTTATTTTTGCTCGAATGGCCGCTATCTGAACTCTGAATACTGTCTTTGGAATCCTGTCGATGAATCATATTTCGATTAGTATCAAATACATCGTGTTTCCTTTTCCTTAACTCTAATTCTTCTGGATTATTAATATAGAAATTTAATAGTGCATCGAATAATTGCGTTGCTTCTGAGCTCTGAGTGACTATATCCTTGGTAGCTACAGCAGTATCTGTGGCAAAGATTATTGTCGGTCCCCAACACACTGCCAGGTTATAAGCGTCCATTTTATTTTGTTCTTTAAATTCCACTACCTTTATTAAATGTCTTATCAATGTTATCAATGTTTCTGAATTGGCTTCGGGGATGTGCGTTAAAATTGTGCGGATGTTGTCTCTGTCCTTCTTGCCGTAATTCATGTCCGTTTCTAAAATAGAAAAGATATTTTATTATTGCCATAAATTTCAGATATCAACATAAAAATATATATCCAGAAGATACTATATAACTAAAAACAAATAATACACATTAGTCTACTCACACTCTGACAAGGGCTTAAGGAATGAGGAGGAGGAGTGGAGGAGGATATTTGTTGTCAATACTTTACCACAGAAAATTATACAAATAAACAGGATTTATTGGATAAGTGTCAGGATATCTGTGTTTTATTTTGTTGTTTTTGGGACTTTGGTTTGTTAATGTAATGGAAAACAGATATAGTCATAAAATAATAAATAAAAACTTTCCTGTACCATAATATATACTCTCTCTATCTGATATTATGTTATACATTTATATATAAAAATGCGTAAGTGTATACTATATTTTTGGACAGAGAGAATATATTTTTTGGCAGAGAATAAGTTTTTATTTTTTATTTTATGACTATATTTCGACTCGTCCAGCGAAGAATGTACTAACTCAATTTTTGGCGTTTTTTAGTTACACCCCCGAAGAATTAGATTACCGTGATATCTTTTAACGAACAAAGTTCTAAGTTAATATCACCATGTTTAGGCAACCAATTTTGCACTTCGACATTGTATATCTTTACATTTTCCAACGAAAACTATCCTATCTTAAGTTAGTATAGTCTTCCTCGGCATTCCGAACGGAAACATTGTTGTATAGTGAGTTAATACAGTTTTCGCATTTTGAGGTTAAGTAAAGTACGCGTACATTAGCAACAATGTTTATGTTTAAAAGTTGTAGAGCGTATAGATTGCTATCAACAATGATACGTGTGAATAGAGGGTGCATTTGTATAAATTTAAATAAGTATCTAGGTTGTACTCGAGAGGTCAGTTCATAGTAAATTTAGTAAGGACAGCTTAACAAGCGAGAAACAGATTCTCAACAAGCCCATTGTTCAAGAGGTTAGTATATTTTTAATATGTATAGAAACATGAATTTATATCTCATTTTAGAAACAATTTGTGATAACCCGGACCTAAATACGACCAGAGAAGTTATAGTTGCTAATATCGAAGCGATTCATAATGTAAGATGCATCGTCTTTTGTTTTTAGAAAAGGAACGAACGAATACAGTTAACGAAAATTTTTAAGTTGATACTGAAGATCCTTTTCACGCAAGCTCAGATAGTGACTCAGATTATTTACCTTTAAAAGATGATAATAAGAAAATTCCATATGATAATATGAAGGAAAATGAGAAACAAATAATTACTATTTTAATGGGAATAAGCTACAATTGAAGGTTAAAGTAAGTTTATTGACAATTCAATTTCCACTTCGGAAATCGTTCTCAAAATACAAACATTAATGATTTCCGAAGTAGAAATTGAAATGTCAATAAACTTACTTTAACCTTCAATTGTGGCTTATTCCCATTAAAATAGTAATTACTTTAAAATGCCACAAGAAAATAGCTTCAGAACAATATTGAGAAAAAAATAAGTAAGAGTAAGAAGAACAAGGAAAGTAATACAAGAGTTAAAGTGATTAGAAAACGAGAAAGAAAAGAAGAAGAATGGATTGATGTAAAATCTAAAACTGGTCTAGATCGTGGGTTTAAAGATACAAATCGACAGGGAAAACTGGTCAAGACAAGAAAAATAGGCGAACCTTGCCAACAAACATGCAGGCTTAAGTACTTATACCACAAAAATAAATTAAGAAACGAGACAGAGCATTTTTAAAGACTTTTGGAACTTGCAAGATCATACAACGCAATGGGATTTTATTGTGCAGCACGTGATATAGATAGAGAAAAAACAAAGTACTATTTCTGCTGGTGTACAAGAACTGTTCTGTTCTATTTTCGTAGAAATTTTTCTAGACAATTTCATTTTCAGCTTGAAGGTGAACAACACCAAATTTGTAAAAATATGTTTTTAAAAACTCTTGGTATTTCACAAACTTGGGTAAATGCAGCATTGGCTAAAAGAAATGAAACTGAAGTTTTACAATCAGATCAACGTGGAAAACATAAAATATGGCCGTATAGACTTAATCCAAATATTGCAGAAACTATGAGAAATCACATAAAATTATTTCCGTTAGTACCCTCACATTATATTTGAAAGGATTCTAAGGCATGTTTCTTGAGGAGGGTTTAAACATTCAGAAAATGTATAAACCATATACGGAATTTTATGACGACGAAAACAGTATTGGACAACTTGCTACGCATCGCCAGTATAGACATTTTTAACACTGAATTTAATATCAGTTTCTTTAGACCAAAGAAAGATCAATGCGATGTTTGCTCAGTCTTTAAGCTAGCTGATAAAACTGGGAAGGTCGACTTACAGGAGAACTATGAACGTCTCTTAGCCAATAAAATAGTGACTAGATATATGAAGAACAGTAACTAAAAACTGGCCTTAACTGACAAGACCATCTGCGTTGCATGTTTCGATCTCCAAAAAGTTTTAGCGACTCCCCAATCGAACGTAAGCGATTTTTATTATAAAAGTATGTATGCCACATACAACTTCACCATAATTGCTAGTTGTTTGTGGAAGTTTATAGAGACCCGAAAAAAGAAGGGAATTAAATCACTTATCTTCTATTCGGATAACTGTGGTGGGCAAAACAGAAACCACAAGGTATTTTTAATGGTTGCTTATGCAGCTATCTATTTCCAAGTTAGTATTACTCATAGATTTTTAGAGAAAGAGCACATTCAAAATGAGGGAGACAGCATACATGCTGTAATTAAAAACGCGAAAAAACGTCAGTCGGTCTTATACATTCCTGAACAATGGATTACTTTGATAAGAATGGCCAAAACTATCGGAAAAGTATATAATGTAACAGAAATGTCATAAGAAGACCTCCTAGATTTCAAAAGCCTTGTTGGCAACAAAAATTGGAGAAAACTGGCAATGGAATAGGAATGATCAAAATCAGTCAAATAAAGGAAATCGGTACTTCGTATAACACAAAAAATGTTTTTTTTTTAAGTATGATTTAAGTTCCGATTCTAACAGGTGTGATCTAACAAAAGCAAAAAGGGGACGTCCATCTCGTATTGACAAATTTCAATCTAAAGTATACACATTTTTTTTTACCAATAGACAAGAAGTTAACTGTGACGACGAAGATCTGCCATAATGTTTGTTTATAATATTTTGTAATTTAACTTCAATGTTGACTTTAATCAAAAAGACAGTTTCACAGAATGTATTATTTATATTTCCGATTTTTTCCCAGCGAATATTGTACTAACTCATTCAAAACCAGATAAAGAAACAAAATTGACATATTTAAAAGCACAAATGGAGCAATACGGTAAACACAATGGATAGATAAGTATAAAAACAATTTAGTAAATAAGAACCCCGATTTTTTGCAATACTCAAAACTTTATCTTGCTTTATTCGAAAACTTAAAAAGAATGAGTTAGTACAGTCTTCGCTAAATGAGTCGATTTTTTGAATTTTGGAGCCTAATATTCAAAGCATATTTTTTGAATTTGTCGCCTAAAATTGAGAACCTACGTTTTGAATTTGCCACAAAATGAAATTAGTTTCGGCTCGTCCGCATTTGGCGCTAGAAACTCTCTCCCAAAACTTTCTATGGGACTTAGCTTACTAGAGGGCTATGTACTCTGTACCTTATAAGTTTAGAATTTTGACAATCGTTACCAATCGAATCTTTCACTGATTCATATTCTTTTAACTTTTTACTTCTTATTTAATGTCTGTATTTTGTTAGTTATTTTTCATGCAGTTTTTAATTTAAACCTGCTTAGAGTAACTATTTGATGCATCTTACTATAGAGAAAAAAATAATTTTTTCGCTTTAAAAATTCAAAACTACGAATAAATAGAAATAGTAAATAATGCACTAAAAGTAGTTTATAAACATTCTCAGTAATAAAAAGTTGGATGATACGAATTAGATGGGCCTCATAAAAAGAATATTAGAAATTAGGATATCGAAAATATAAACAATAGGAAATATTGAACGAAATTGGTGACCGAAAACAAGAAAAAATACTAGTTACTAGTTAGTACAGAAAATAATTTTAACAATATTAAAACATCTAAGCTAATCGATAACGACACGGTAAATTAGGAACGGATAAGCACTGCAGACTTTGTTCAGGTGACAGAAAATTAAGTAATAAAGAAGGTCAAACAGTACGTCCTTCCTTTGTAAACGACATACTGCTACTAATTACACTATGATTATCTGTGTATTAAAAGACGAAATTTATTACATTGTTGTTTGATTAATAGTAAAACATTGTAATAAAAAAACCCAATGGCTAAAATTCCAGTAAGTCGTTTCAATTAACATAGGAATAAATAAATATCGGAATTTCTGAGATTGTAAATTAGGTTATTATTAGCCTAAATATCTAGCCCATTATTGAATTGATAAGCACTTAATAAAAATAAAAATTTTAAAAATATTTAAGCAAATTCAAAATAAAACATTGTTAAAAACAATAAAACACTGAAAATTTTTGTTTTCAATACTTCCACAGAATTTTTCATAATTTCTTATGACAACAGCTGTTTTGGCATAGTGCCTTTCTCAAGTGATATATTTCTACTATGCGTTTCACTTTATAGTCTTTAGCTGAATAAATTGAGAAGAGGAGAGCTGTTTGTTTCAATACTGATTCTAATTGCGATTAAGCTTAAGACCTTTATTTTGAATTTTGAAATTGGTCATTAAAAGAATGATTATGATCTAGAAGGTCAAGTGCGTACGTAGAATCTGTTTTTCTATTATTGAGTGCCTTTTGTATACTGCTATACGTTTGTTAAAGGATCTACCAGTTTGACCGATGTAAGTTTTCGGGCAGTCACCACTGTCTAAGTGCATGTTCTTTTGGCTCTTGTTATTTTTATTATAGTTGCTTGGTTGTTTGTTCTGAAAGCTAGTGTTATTCCTTTCTTTTTTATGAGTTAGGCTATTTTTGTTAATATCTTCCATGTATATGTAATCGAGCAGAAAGTACTGGGTTTTTCTCTGGTGGTGGGAACACTAATTTCATCATCCCATTCTACACAACATAAATTGGCAGCTTACCATAGCCTGTTACAAGGATTAATAGAAATTCCCATGTCAAAAAACAATTTCGAGATAGAATTGAATATCATTGTACAAAAAGCAGTAAACAATGGGTACAACGAATAAACAATAAACAACATTTTAAACCAAAACGACATAAGACAGCCCTGAAATTAGTGTTCCGATCACTAGAGAACAACCCAGTAGTTACTGCTCGATTACATATACAGGCAAGATATAAACAGAAATAGCCGAACTCAAAAAAAGAAAGGAATAACGCCAGCTGAACAAACAACAATTTAACTAAATATATTAAGAACGACGTATCTTCAACAATAGGTCTAAAAATGAACATCAGTAAGACCAAATTTATGACAAATTTAGTTCCCAGCGAACACCTAATCATCCAAAATCAAGTGGTAGAATTGACAGAAAAGTACATATATGTTGGTCATGAAATCAGAATAGACAAGGACAACCGGAATTTCAACGACGAATAACACTTGCTTGGGCGGCGTATGGTGCACTAAGAGACATCTTTAAGAGCAACATCCCGATAGCTATGAAACGGAAGACATTTGACCAATGCGTTCTTCCTATTATGACATACGGAGCAGAAACTCTTACGCTCACAAAAACAACAGCACTAAAAATGCGAGTGGCACAAAGGCGCATGGAAAGATCAATTCTCGGCGTGACAAAAAAAAAAAGACAAAATAAGGAATCAAGACTTAAGGAAAAGAACAGGTATCAGTGATGTCGTCGAACGTATAGCCAAGCTGAAATGGAATTAGGCAGGTCACATAGCGAGACTGAAAGACACAAGATGGACCAGAAAACTAATTGACTGGCGCCCACGAGAAGACAAACGCAGCAGAGGACGACCACCAACACGCTGGATGAAGGACATTAGACGAATATCCAAGAAATGGCAACAAGAAGCCCAGAACCGTGAAGAGTGGCGAAAAATGGGAGAGACCTATGTCCAGCAGTGGACAGAAGAGGTTGCATGATGATAATGATAATTAAGAACAACAAGAGCCAAAATAAAAAGCACTTACACAGTGGTGTCTACAAACTTACATCGTCGTCGTACAAACTGGCGACTGTCCAAAAACTTACATCGGTCAAACTGGTAGAACCTTTAACAAACATATAGGAGAACACAAAAGGGCTTTCAATAATCGAAAAAAAGATTCTACGTGCGCACTTCATCTTCTAGATTATAATCATTCTTTTAATGAGCAATTTCAAATTCTTCAGATTCAAAATAAAGGCCTTAGGCTATCTTTATTAGAATCTATGGAAGTTAACAAATAAAAAAATGAATAATTCTTAATAACCAACTCCAGACAAACAGCTCTCCCCTCTTCAACTTCCGTTCAATTCCGTTAAAGACTATAAAGTGTAGACGGATAGTAAAAATTGATCACTTTAGAAAGGCTCTCTTCCGAAATACCTGTAGTGATAATAAATTATAATCAATTTTTGTGGAAGTGTTGAAAACAGAAGTTTTCAGTGTTTTACTGTGACATGGCCAATGACACACGCAGCGGTTTGACCGAAACGTTTATCAAGGCGGTTTTCTAGACCAGTAACACACATAACGATTTAACCGAAGCTGTTTTCCATAAACAGTTTGGTTAATCAAGACGGGAGTTTTCAGTTATTTCAGAAAGAAATAGAAAGATTTCATTTTCAAAATTATTGTGATTTATTGACATGAGTAATGATGAGGAAGAAGTATGTATGTTGACTCTTCTGTACTACCGCTGAAAAAGAAGAAGGAGAACTCAGAGGATGTAAATACACTCAATTATTCAAGGAAGAAAAAAAAGGGCACTTCAATAACTTTTAACAAATTTCCTTCCAGTATTGCTTTTTGATAATTCTATCACTGTATTCTGATGTTCTCATGTCCCACTTAGCGGGTCGCGTTTCTACCTCCCCAATCAATGTATCAGCATCTATTTTTGGCATTTTCAGACAAAAATATTGAAGAAAAAACAAACAGAAATTTAACAATTGTTAGCAAACCGATATGTATGGCACGGCTGATGCAATAAAACGTAACTACTAAGGTCCATTCGCTTAGTTCGGGCATGTTTTGGCAGATTCATAGCTGGAAACCTACAACACAAAAGTTCCTATCTCACAGTTTTAACAGCCTAAATAAACTTTTATTACAGACTCTTTCATTGAAAAAAGAAGAATTATTACAAATAGTGGAATTGTATACTAAACCCATAAAATTTTGGGTAGTATATATTTAAAAAATATATTTCAGTTGTTATAATTTAACATATTCTAGTAAATATTTGTATTAATCAAACTGTTTATTTAATTAAATATAGTTCTATTGTTGTTCTGCAGGACATGAATACCTAGCATAACTGAATGAATTGTTGGAAATTACTAATATTTGCTTTGTTTGTTATAGTATCATGTATTTGCTTTGCCAAGAGAACTGTACTTATTTTGTAAGACAATAAAACCAAAGTTTATGTCGATTTCATCCTAGTAAAACGTCAACAACAATTAAGTATGCCGTAAGACCTTTTCTGATTGACTGGTGACTGCTTAATTTTGTGGAATTTATTTCCCCAAAATATTTTTATTTTGTACACTAATAAGTTGATTATTTGTTATCAATACATTATATGGTGCAAATAAATAAATATTGATTGTCGGTAATTCGTAAAGTTCTATTTTATTTACGTTTTTTGACTATAAATATTGGCTATCAGTACGTGTGCTTGGTCGTATAGTAATTTCCAGCCACTTTTAGTCTGTCAAAAAGTAACTAGCTTCGCAAAAAAATAATTACTAAATTCACTAGACAGTTCGGACTGGGAATAGCGAACCGACTTTACTAGATAGGCTGCTTTAAAAAATGATCCGGGGGGTTGATCCAACCATCAACCGACTCAGTTTTAACACTGCTCGATCTGTCACTACCCATTCACTCGACAAAAACAACCTCAGGTTTGATTTTCGGTCAAAACCGCCGCATGTGTAATGGCAATTAGATAGCTGTGTATGATTTCATACGAAAAAATTTATTGTCACCTCTACACATCAAATCGAGTCTCACTATCTCACTAAACAGTTTATCAAGTCGTTCAACCTAAAATATGAAACATTTATCAACCGCAAAGTTCCAGACTGGGATCTTTAGTGGCCGCAAATTAAAAAAAAAACGATAGTTAGCATCATCGAAAATGTAAGAAAAAATCAATTAAAAACAAAGTAAAACTTTTCAAGCAAGGGTAAGAGTTGAAACTTGTGACCACTAAAAAAATTCAATAAACAAATACAAATTAAATGCGTTGAGTTGTGTTGTTTGGTAAATATTTTTAACCGATCTATTTCATATACCTAATATGAAATAATAAGACTGTTTCAATTCTGGCAATTTTTTTGTTTAATCATTGGTATGAACCAAGGCGATAGTATTCTAAAGACCAATATAGTTCCGTAGTAATTCTATAATTATTAAAATATATTTCCATAAAAACTTATAAACAGTTGAATAATGAACAGCATCAACACAACTAATGACAAGTTAAGTGGCTGACTTAAAAGCAGTTAAGAGGAAATAAAATTATGTTTGTATCAAGTTAAATTTTATGTGACGAATTAAATTGTTAAAAACATATTTAGAAATGTGCTTTGCATCTTTAACGAGTTGAAACGAGGAAGTGTTAAATCTATATTAGTACAAAGAATACGTTGTTTCTTTTTGTTAAATAATTAGATTATTGCATGTTATGAATTTTAAATAGCTGGGCAATACATATTTGTTGTAACGAAAAATGAGGTCATTATACTTTTACTTTAGGTCGACAACACATATTAAAATGAAACTTTTCTATATAAGTAGCTATGTGTCTATGAGCACAACTCTTATAGAAATTGATATGTTGGGAGTATTAATAAACGTCGAATCGCCAAAGTGTGAGGAGTCGTTGGAAATAAGGTGTGGAAGCGTCCAAACGGATTAACGCATACGAGCTTCTTCCCATATCAGTTGGCCCACCTATGGAATTTGCAGTCTAAGTCGATTACCATAAACAAATTATACTCTGCATGTTTTTATAAGTTCCCATATCAATAATATGGCATTTTTCTCTGCTCTACGGAATGGAAGCGTGGACACTGACTGTTGCATCTATGAATCGGCTCGAAGCTTTCGAAATGTGGTGTTATAGGCGCATCTTACGTATATCCTGGGTTGACAGTTACTAATGTGGAGGTCCTGCGTAGAATGGGGAAAGAATGTGAAATTCTCATGACCGTCAAAACTAAAAAGTTGGAATATCTAGGACATGTAATGAGAAATCAAGAACGTTACGGCCTTCTCCAGCTGATTCTCCAAGGGAAGGTAAATGGTAAGAGAGGACCGGGAAGAAGACGCATTTCCTGGCTTCAAAATTTACAAAAGTGGTATAACACGACTACCACTGAACTGTTCCGCGCTGCAATAAACAAAGTAAAGATAGCCGTGATGATCGCCAACATCCGGAACGGATAGGCACTTTAAGAAGAAGATTAATATTTATTAAAAACATTAGCCTTATAGTTTTTTATTTATTTTCAACAATAAAAAGAAATTTCACTAAACCCTGGCTATGCATTCATTTATCACTTATGTCAACATAGATACGTTGATTTTTTCATAATTACGGTATATCCAGAGATAGCTATGGAAAAATGACATCAAAATAATATTGTCAGTTAATGTCAAATGGATTTTATAGTATTGTAAAGCTTTTTTCCGTGGATTGTAAAATGGGTCGAGGTAAAGTTATCGATGAGAAAATTTGTTCAATCATTATTAGATTTTTTAATTCTGGAATATCCAATTCGGAAATCGCGAGTATGTTGCAATTATCACGCTATAGTGTAAGAAATATAGTCAGCCCACAAAATAGTGGGCCTCCGTTATTTCCATCCCGACTGTCTGAAGATAAAAGTTAAATTTCCTGCATCTACATATCATGATCTGGGACAGCATGTCGTCTAAAGGTGTGGGAAAGTTACATTTTATCTATGGGATTGTAAACACGGACAAATATTAGAATATTTTAGAAGAATGTCTTTAACCTGTTATGGAACACCGTTTAACATCAGCGGAAGATTTTGTCTTCCAACAGGACGGCGCAGGTTATCATATCTTAAAAAAGACTTCTCGAATGGGTTTCTAACAGTCCCGACTTGTCCGCGATAGAGGCTTTGTGGCGCGAAATGAAAAAAGCTTTGAGAAAACTTCCTGCCAGGTCCGTCAACGAATTGAAGGAAAAATTTCAAGAAATATGGAATTCGTTTATATTAGAATTTTGTCAGAACTTGGTAAAAACTATGCCTCGAAGAAGTGTGGATGTCGTTAAAAATAAAAGGGATGTAACTTAGTGGTAAACTTTTACTTTTTTTTTTTTGTTAAAATTACATATTCTATGTAAATATTTTCTATAATTAGGAAATTTAATAATGTTCGATGCACTAAAACTTCTAAAATTACGCTGCGCTTTTATTTTTGTTCTCTAAAATTTAATTTTCTTTTCAATCTAACGTTGGGCCAACTGATATGGGAAGGAGGTATGATAGACCATTGCAAAGGGGGAAGGCTAGAATTCTAATATGACGTAATACGTGGCTTGCCAAAGGGGCACTAACTAGGTGTGTAGCTAAACTTACAGGGTCATGCAAGGTGTCACGTGATATGATTTAATGAATAGGATCTGACAACACAGAAAAATTAAACATTGCCGCATGCCTAAAAAATCCTTCAAGTGAAGTAATAATATTTGGAGACATTTCTCTTCTTCTTCTTGAAGTTGTTGAAGGCGATTCTAACTTTACTCACAGCTATCCTAAATAGTTGAGTTGAACTCATATTAAACCAGAAACATTCCTAGTTTTCCTTTTATACCCCTTTATAGGTATATAATCATAAAAAATCGTATAGACAGTAAATGAAGTTGCAAAAATGCGCAGCCTATGAATAATAGAATAATATAAAAAATATCGAGACCCTGAAAAACAACATTATGAGAATAAGTGATCGAAATTCTGCTGAAGTTATCGCCATGAAAAACTTGTGTATGCATAATAATTAAAATATCAGTACGATCCAGTAAATTAAAGTGCCTGCTTTATTAGTTAATTTTAAGGTTCAGATTAATCATACTAAAGAATTAGGTTTCGTGGATATTCTATATTTCTTGAAACTTTTATGTCTACTAGGTATAGTTGTTTCTGTTCGTAGATGACGGATTAGCAACGAAGGGACTGGTTTATACGTACATTGCCAAGGGAGTTATTAAGTTATTGCGAGAATTGGATGATAGAAAGACGAGTGGGTGAGATTAGCTTAGCCCAGAAAATCATACTAGAGGACCTGGTTGAATTGGGGCTTCGTATCGAGAACGATTTTAGCTTCATGAATGTTATGATTGCGAAAGTATATACTTTCTGTAATTTTTATCACGCCCTCCTCAAAAGTTAGAGGTTATTAGTGGGTTCCACATTATCATTTGGGAGGCGTCGAGTTAAATATATAATCTCCTAATCGTCCGAGATAAGAAAGAGTGTATTTACCTTAATAATTAGTATTCTTAAATATTCACAACCAATTTGAGTAGAACTTAGAGCTTGACGGATATGTTAAACAAACATTATAAAAATATGTGTCTCTGATACCTCATATAAACTTTAAGCGGCGTGTATCTCTAACCAGTGTAAATTTCCGTTTGGAAAGTGACTCTCGGAAGAAAAATTCTTTCTCACGATTCCTTGAAAACAAATACCTTTTTGCGTTTGAAATTCTAAATCGCAATTCTTAAAACGTTAAAAAGGAACTTATAAGGTATACAGAGAAACGATTATCCAAGGCAATTTGAGCTGATAAAATAAACATTTAAACTTTGTTTATTCTCTTCTAAGTGACACTAAGTGTTTTCGCTGATTATGATAAACTAACGTTCGAATATATAAATGGAAAACGTAGAATTAAACACTTACACAGAATGGAATTTGAAATACGTGAATTAAAACTTCATAAGTTTTTTGAATCGTTATAAAATTCACCAAAACTCTCTTAAAAGTATAAACGCTATGGGAACAAAATCCTTCGGATCCTTTACCTTTTATTGTGAATAGTTTCGAAAGTATTATAAACAAGAATTAAGTACACAGCACATCGTGGAGACATTGAAAAGGAGGATTAGGGAAAACTAAGTAATAGAGGACGCGAGTGCTCAATATAACAGTAATACAGATGAACATTGAACAATTACCAGAATCTTTTCCGAGCTGAGTATTATATATCCTGGTACAGCCTAGTAACACATCAACTAACGAGTCTGGGTAAACCTTGGATATCGTCTTAAAGATACTCAGACGACATAACTGTTAATTGAAACAAATTAATTGCTCTCATTAAAAGTGGGTCTTTATACTGATTATACGATTACCATTTAATGCATGATTAAAACAAATTCAAATACTTAAAAAATCTTGATACTTAGCCATATTTTCAAGAGGAAATCCAGGCTAGTTAACTAGATCGTTGGAGTAGTGATAGTGTATGGTTTCTATTAAACTCCAATAAGAGGATAACTGTATTGTATTTTGATATATCTGTATAGATTTTGATAAGAATTAAAGAAAAACCATGTTTAAAAACTTACTTATAAATCCCAGTAGATTGTCACATGTTTTACAGGAGAGCAACGGTTCCTTCAATTCTCTAAAGAATAGTTTCAGACTTCCAGTTAACACATCTGGATCTTTTGTATAGTGTTCTAAAATATCCAAGTTGCCTTTATCCACTTCGAGGCGAATTTTTTGAATAGTTGCTAAATTTCCCGAAGTCCGATACAAGCCCAAGCTCGTAATGTTGTCTGGCCTTTCTATCAACTCCATTGTTTTCAGAATAAATTTAGGTACTCCGTGTTCGGTAGAATAAATGTTTCTAAGAGTGTTACCAAATATGGGTTCATTTTGGTATATTCCTTTCTTTTCTAGTACTTCTCGACTAGACCGTTTACCTAATAGCTTAAGGAGCGTTTTTGTTATAGTTGACTTTTCAGTGTCGATAAAGTAGCTTACTTTTTCGCTTTCTAAAAAGAGTTTTGCATCTTTTGAAGAATCAAACAGGAGTAAACATGTTTGATTGTTTGTATCTCTTAGCTCGACTTCTTTTTTGTTAATAAGTTTGATTCCCTTTAAAACAACGCCAGGTTTCAGCACCTAAAAAAATAAACTTGAATAAAATATTGAAATAACTTTTCAAATAAAAAACAAAACGAAAACACGGCGAATGGCACTTGGGGAGAGCCGACAGAAGTGAATACTTCTTAAAGTGCGTTATTACTATATGTGCGTTAATTTTGTTTAATGATTTAGTAATTTTCAAAATTTGTTAAACATAATATAAAATTTATTCATAATTTATATTTTCATTATTATCTTGTATTTATGTTTATTTACTTCATTTTGATTATTATTAGACTTAGGCAAATATACAAAATGCATATATTGCATATTTTATGCAAATATCTGGGGACTTTGCATATTTATACAAAAAAATTTTATTTCAATATTTTAGTATTCAATATTACCTATAGTACTTGTAGATACTACCTAATATTCTTGGTATTGTTGTAGCAGGTATCCGATTATAATCCCGTAATAAAATGGTGTTTCAAAAGTTTATTGCTTGGGGTATGAATACGATTGTCCTTGTGCAAATCATTTTGTTCTCAAAAGTGAAAGTGTAAAGTTAAGCATCGTCAGTCGAGCTTGTTTAATTTGTTAACTATTTTGCTTTTAAAATACCGAAAATAACTAGTGTCGCTACTTGGATTAGACCTTACAAAGAGAATGACTATGAATACAGACAAAGTTTATTGTTCAATTTGTGACAAAATTGTAAGTTTTCATACTTTTCTATAATATAATATGTTATTTAAAACATTTTAATGATATGATAAATGCATATGCATAAATTAACGTTAATAAAACGGGAATAATATATTATAATATCTACCAATACCTATTTATGTATATTTTATTATAAAATAAATATTTTAACTATTGCTGAAATATCAGTGACTGCCATGCAATAATCGTGCAGTTACTTGAATGGAATTTCTTCTATTGATGCCTTTAATTTAAGATTATAAAGAAATTGGTTCTAACTGTAGTTATTTATATTAAAAAAAAAATGTATTACAGGTCGCATGCGAAAAGAAATTTCAGATAGATCAACATGTCAGAACTGCGTCACAATGAGCCAAAAAAGACAAAACTAAATCTGGAGAAAATATCAAGCTTCGGTTTCTAAGTAATTTCGATCAAGTTCGAGAGACGGAAACGAACAAGATACTTTTAAAGAAGACTTGTGCCGTGTATTAATCTCTTCAAATATACCGCTTTCAAAATTATCCAACGAAAACTCAACTTCTTTTTTAAAAAAAATATTCCATATTGAATATTCCAAGTGAAAGGAGTATAAAGAGAAACCATGTTAATTGGTACTCGTCAGTAATAGATAATATAAAAACTAATATTAATGACAATTATTTCTACGTGTGTGTTGACGAAACCACTGATTGGTCAGGAAGATATATCGCTCATTTAATGATTGGTGCGATAAGATCTTACTAAAATATAATTTAAGTCTGCAACAATATCTGCTGTTCCTAGCCATGAATTATTGCTTTTTTATCCAATGCTGCACAATACACGTTACTTGTTTAGCACATGGAATAAACAGAGTTGCGGAAGAAATTAGAAAAAAGTTCTTTTATGTAAACTCCCTGATATGAAGCATAAAAAAGTATTTCTCAAATCTCTTATAAGAATTCAACTTTATAAATAAATGCTTCCAAATATCCCACTTTCCCGTTCTAACGCTTATTTTATTTAGACTATTTCGGAGATTTAAAAAATATATGATGGGATGAACGTTCCCAATCTCTGCTAGATGCTAAACAAATTTTTAAAAACAACGTTCTTCAGCAGCAACTTTCATTTATTAAATCAAATTTTAGTTTGCTTCAAATAACTGTTATTCAATTTTATTGAAAAATTTTGAAAAACATTTGGTCAATTATGGTTTCTATAATTCTAAGAAATAGTGTTTCACTTTTTTACTACTTCCATTACAATTAATTAGTACATTACGATTACCTACTTACTCGTCGTGTTCTCACATCTGAGATACTACTGGCTGCCCTTTTGTCTATCAACACATGGTCGATTTGATTGGTTGTGGTTCCATCTGGTGAAATCCATGTCATTTTGTGTATGTATTTATGTGTGAAGTATGTGGAACTTATAACCATGTTTTTACTGGTGGCAAAATTTATCAAAAACTCGACGAGGATCAGACCATCTTTTACTCCAAACCAAATTTAGATGCAGAGTTAACAAAGAAAGAAACGGAAGACAACAAAGAACAAACAAACTGGACCTGGAAAAACTGAAGAGTCAGGAGTGTAAAGAGAAGTTCGAAGAAGAAGTCGTAAATGAGTTAAGGACGCTAGAACTGCAATTGAGGCCAAATGGAATAATATCAAAACAGCAGTACTGACAGCGGCAGCGTCCACCCTGGGAAACAAGAAAAAGGCGAGAAGAGGAGCATGGTTCGATGACGAGTGCAGACAAGCAATAAAGGAAAGAAATGAAACACACAAAATGTATATAACAAGAAGAACACAGAAAAGACGAACATCATTTGAAATCGCAAGACGGAAAGCAGACAGGATATGTAGAAATAAAAAAAAGAGCCTATGAAAATGGGCAAATAGAAAAAATGGAAAATGAAAATTTCAAAAACAACGTAATTAGAGGGGCTTACGAATACCTAAAAAAGATAAAAAGTGGGTATAAACCCCAAACAAGTCTATGTAAAGATGAAAGTGGGCAAATAAGCAGTGACCAACAGAAAGTCACAAAAACCTGAAAGCATTATTTTCAGACCCTAGTTGGTACACAAGTAGACATGGAAGATGAGATGGGTACGAACTACGTAGAAGAGAATGAAGTGAGAATGGAGTAGAAGCTCCAACCACAGAAGAAGTTCTCGAAGCTATTAATGCCCAGAAAAACAATAAAGCCCCGGGAGTGGGCGAAATACCAGAAGAATTGTATAAGATAGGTGGCGACCACCTAGCAAGTCACATCCACGCGCTCATCAAAAACATATGGCAAGAAGAGAAAATACCCGAAGACTGGAAGAAAAGTATAGTATGCACGATCTATAAAAAAGGAGACTTTCTCTACTATGTACAGCATATAAACTCCTCACGTATATTATAAACCAGCAGCTCCAACCCCTAGTAGAAAATATTATTGGAGAGTATCAGATGGGCTTCCGACGGGGAAGATCGACACTGGATCAAATAGTTACAGTCAAACAGATCTTGAGTAAATCATGGGAACATGACATTGATGTTCACAACGTGTTTGTAGACTTCAAACAGGTATACGACTCAGTCAAAAGGAATAAACTCTAGAATATATTAGCTTAATTGACAATACCACATAAGCTAATTAGACTCATTAAAGCCACAATGGATGAAACTCAGGCATGTGTACGAATACAAAACCACCGGACAGACTTTTTAAAAATTTTGCAGGGACTAAAGCAGTTGTTTAACCTGGCACTGGAGTATGCGGTAAGGCAAATGCAAACTGGACGATGAAACCTACTGACCAACCGAAAGGTTCAACTGGCTGCTTATGCCAATGATATTAATATTATGAGTAGAACATCAACAGGAGCACAGGAAACATACGCAGAATTAAAAATGCAAACAAAATGCTAGGTCTGGAAATTAACACAGAAAAAACAAAAATAATGATACAGACGAGAAGAAATATAGTCCCACAAAACATTATAAATGAAGACGACATTGAAACGGTTGAAAGTTTACATACCTGGGAGTAGAAATATATGCCGACGGATCAGAAAATGGAGAAATACGGAATGGAGTAACGCAGGCAAACAGAGCTTATTTTGCCCTCTCATATATTTGGTATAAAAATGTCCACCGAAATACAAAGATGAGAATCTATAAAACCTTAATTCGACCAATAGCATGCTATGGCATTGAAGCATGGGTCCTGAAAGAAACATCCCAAAGCAAACTCGATACATTCGAAAGGAAAGTACTGAGGAGAATACTAGGACCTGTGAGGGAAAACGGAATCTTCAGAAGTCGATACAACAATGAGCTTTATCAACTATAAGGAAGCACCACTGTCAGATCTCATCAGAATACAAAGATTGCAATGGGCCGGACATGTGATAAGAATGGGAGACGATAGGCTACCAAAAAGAGCACTGAATGCTAGAATGCAGGAAAAGAGACCAGTTGGAAAGGCAAGCGTTGGGAAGACACAGTAAACAGCGACGCACAAGCCCTTTTAGGAGTCCGTGTATGGAGAAGATCAGCCACAGACAAGCAAGTGAACTGTGTTTATAAATTTAATTTATTGACTGACTTTATTTATTATAAAATGTTCTACACGTTACAACACTTCATGAGTTTATTTACATACATTTATTTATTTAATCTACATAGACAACACTTAAAAATTAATTTATTTACACTTATATAATTTATTTAAAACATTCACACCGGTTACAATTTAAATAGCCGCGCAAACAGTTTATTAATCGACACTTGTTTTCAACTGTCCTTTTAAATATCAAATCGTCCGTTTTATACCTGATTGTTTATCTAGAAATTTCCACCGGCTTCTTTAACCTTCGGTCGGGACGGAACGATATTATTCGATCCTCATCTCGAAAATTCCAATAGCAGGTATAAGCGACGACCCGATATGACTCACATTAATCGTAACACAAGGGCGGAGGCAAAAACTAAAGGAGTCCGTGGCTCAATTTGGGCTGTAGTGCCGTAGAAGAAGAGAAGAAGATTACCTACTTAGTTTTTAAATTTATTTATATTGTTTTCCCATTATTAAAATAAACATTAGTTAATATATCATTATTAAATGTATGTTTCCATTGACAATATATATATATATATATATATATATATATATATATATATATATATATATATATATATACCCGGTATTTAGGCGGCACACGCCCTTCCGGTAGGGATCTATGGAGGAGTATCACCGAGCCGCAAGCCCTTATCTCTTGCCGTACTGCTCCACCATAGGCCGATCAGATACCAGCATATTCTAGACTAAGCCGCAGATTCATTTAGAATTTTAAACCGCTGCGTTAGCCTTTTTGTTTTCTGTACACCGAGCTGGGGATTGAACTGACATCTCTCGCATTGAAGCGAAGGAGAAGCCAGCCGCCCAGCCCGCTTGGCTATCCGATCGACTGACAATATGTATATTTTCTAAAAAAAATTTTTATTTATTGCATATTTTTCACTTTTTTTGCATATTTGTCTAAGTGTAATGTCTGCATAAATCTAATTATCATTATATTTTATTTTATATATTTCATTATAATGATGAGTACCAGCTCTACGTAAGCTTCAAAAGAGCATACGATTGTGTAAATAGAGAATACTTGTATAGAACTATAGAACTGAAAGAAGTTGACGTTTCGCAGAATATGTATGGCTGGTCAAAATGACTCTTGAATCAGCAAGCAGTAGCAGGGATAAAATAGGAGGAGAAATCTCAACACATCTAGAAATAACAATCGATTTAAGGCAAGAGTATCAAGAAAAATTTAGCTCTTGAAGGAATCATGATAATACCAGGTAACACAAATGAATCTCTGTTTAACATAATGACCCAAAACATGTTCCTAAACATGTCATATAAATATAGTAACAATTTGTTAAAATATGTATTCTATTTATTTACACAAAATTATTGAGAAAAACAATAAACAATTTAGCTTGAGTTAGTTAAATATATTTACCTCACAACGCGTGTTATCGCATTTGCTAATCGAATTTTTGGCAAACTGAATGTATTCATTTTTCTTCAATTTTACTTCTTTGCCATCAGAAAACTGTATCTTCACACAGCCTTTAATATCAAAATTTTGAAACCTGAAAAAATAATTAAGGGTTAAATAAATTATTGCAAAATAAAACTGCTATAGATTTTTCGATATTACACAATAAATATAAAGTGGTTTTGTTACAAATGTCCAAATGTTACAAATGTAGTTGAAATTTATAGACACATTATTTCTAACTCTACCTTCGACATGAGCTTGGTGTCATCGACTAGCTCTGCAAATTTCGATGACGATTCCTAACCTAGAAGAAGAAGAAGAGTTCCTAGTTAAAGTTAACTGCCCCTTTAAGAGTAGCAGTCTCCTTTTTGCATCAATTGATACTACTACTTGTCGGTTTATAACGTTCTCCGCCGTTTTCCGACTTCCAATCGCCACTTAGACCGGTTGTTCCATAGATCTTCTTCTATGGCCCTCTCTCTCAGTTCTTTATTTATTCCTTCGCTCCAACTTTTTCTCGGTCTACCTCGTTTTCTCTTTCCTTCTGGTTGCCACTTTAGTATTTCTTTTGGCATTCGTTGTTCGTCCATTCTTTGTATGTGTCCGAACCAGATAAGTTGTTTTGTTGTTAGATCATCTGTGATTGTTCGTTTGATTCCCATTATTTCTCTAATGTGTTCGTTGGTAATCCTTTCTCTTCTAGATCTTCCTGCGGCTCTTCTCCAAAAATCCATTTCCGTTGCTTTCAGCGTTGACAGTGTTCTTTCTTTCAGTGACCATACCTCACAGCTGTATAAAGTGATACTTTTTACTATAGTCTCATATATCCTCTTTTTATTTTCTTTGCTGATGGATTGGTCCCATAAAATGGTGTTTAACATTGTGATGGCTTTTCTCCCTGACGTATTTCTCTCTCTTATGGCTTTGTCTAATGTTCCATCTTGTGAAATAGTGATACCTAGGTATTTGTAGTCACAGCAGTGCTTTATCGTAGTGTTATCGTCTAATATGAGATCTTTTTGTTCTGCTCCAATGCACAGGTATTCAGTTTTCTTTTTATTTACTTCTAGATCCCATATATCATACTCTGCAATTAATTTTCGTGCCATATAGTTTAAATCGTCATAATCTTGAGCCATTATTACTTGATCGTCTGCAAAGTTAAGCGTATATACCATAGTATTGGTGAGCGGTATCCCCATTGTCCTGCATTTTTGTTTCCATCTTTTTAAAGCACTTTCGAGGTATATTTTAAATAAAGTGGGAGACAAGCAACATCCTTGCTTTAATCCTTTTGATGTTATAAATCCTGTTGTTATTTGTGTCCCTGCTTTTATCTTTGTTATTGGTTGGTTGTATAGCACTTTGACGGCTTTTATTAATTCTATACTAATATTCGTGCTTTCCATTGATTGCCACAGCTTCTTCAGTGGAAGAAGCATCAATCAATTGATGCCACACCTATAATTGCCCTAATAAATTGAATTTTAATTTTATCATTTTAGTCACTTCATTTATCGATGTCAGCATTCTCATTTCTTCAAAGGTCATTCGTTATTTTTTTCCACTGCCAGACATTTGATACCATACATCATAGATACGGTAGTTTTATAGAAATTACCATTAAGTTTCATTGGGACTTTTCTGTCACATATACAATATACATATACAATATACAGTACAATATACAGTATATACATATACAATAAACCAGAAAAACAAAGAAATATGTTACCCAGTTTACTATTGGTGTATTCTTCAAAAATATTTAGGTTTCGCTCGTTTCTACTAAGGCACCCCATTAATAAAGGATTGTTACAGAATAACAAATTGATTCTATGATTCATCGAGGTAATCTCTTCTTTTGAAATGAGACATAAAATTATTATTTATACATCTATATAGTAGCATTGTCAGTATGAACTAACAATAATTATTTATTTTTTATTAACAAAAAATTATGTAAATTATTGCGATGACTTCAAATCTCAAATAATAGCAAACAATTTAAACAAATGCAATCTACTGACTAATTGTTGTACCAATTACACTTAACAACAAATAATGAAGGAGTGTAGTGTGTGTTTCTCATCGGCCTTACATTAATGGGTTTTAAACATGATTTTTATTGAATGCGATCACTAATTCTTCATTTGCACAATCCAACCAGCTTGTTTTGATAGATTTTAACAGCCTCAGTATACTATAAGACGCAGAATTTCATGCAACTTGAGATGTTGGAGAGGACTAGGCAGAAGCATTAATTCATAACCCAAACTTCCGAAATCCTTCAAGAGTAAAGTCTGGAAAAGGGGATACATCTTGAACATAAGTGTTTAAATTATCGATCTTCAAGACTGATGCACTTGAGTGGTGTATGGCTACCAAAAAGGCATCGTAGATCGATTTGTGTAAACATCTATTTAGAAGACAGACCATTTCAATCCAGGGAATATTTGCAACCCTGTTACATTCTGAGATACAACATCTGGATTTTATTTTATTTTAAAAACTGAATTTTACAACTATATAATTGCTGTAAAATCTGCAAAATCCTGAAAAAAACCAAAAGTAATAGCGTTGCTTAAGCCAGGGAAGAGACCAATACCTCACCCATAACAACGAAGATTTAGGCATGACCTGTAGCACAAGTTCTCACAGTTAAAGACCACAACATAATAGGGCCTTTGTAGATTCGACAGTACATTTCCACGATATATTTACCAAAGTCTATGATTTTTCTATGACTTGACCCTAGATGGACCATAATAAGGATAATCTTGCAATATGCGTCTGTTCAAAAAGACTTGAGGAATTACAAAACAAACTTGAAAATGCTTTAAACAACATGACTTCTTATTATCAACACAGAATCCAAGTCTGTGCTTTCTAGCTCGGAATAAGAAAAATTAAGCGAAATTCCACCTTGGAACATGAACAATTTGTTCTTTTTAGCAAAGGATCTTTTCAGTAATTAATTACTGAAGCAGAAGTGTCGGAATATAAGTATATTTTCATCAAATCGAAATACGTAGCAGAAAATTGTTGTTACAAAAATACACCAGCCAAAAGAATCCGATTAACCGGAGCATTTTTTACGTGAACCTTTTGTGACAGAAATGGCGTGAACAAAAATAGGTCACTGTGCTGTACCGGTGAATTTTGTCGTTAATTAACCACTAAAATACACAAAAATTTTTATTTATCCATATTATAATTTCCTGCAAATTTTCCTGCAAAGTTGGGTAGCAAATTTTCTGCCACTTGGGATACCAAATTTTAGCATGAGATTAGATATTTATCGGGGATTTTAGGGCATTAAAAGAAAATCATAACGATGGACAAGTATAGTATTTTTCATATAATAATGCGAGCACGTCATTCAAGATTTATGACGTCAGAACCCCACAGCGTTGCCAAAACATCAGAATAGTTAGTAAGTGAGGAATTTTTAAAATGTCAACTATTTGTCAAACTATTATATTAACAGTAAATACACTTAGTTTTAAGATTACTGCAACATACTAAAATACATAAGAAAACATTTTAATACAAAATTATATATTCTAAATTTGAAACTTACCACTTTTAGAGCATTAATAATAAAAACGTCCCGCCATTATTTTTTGTTCAAAACAATCTATCTTATATGAAAGCTTATTAGCTTTCTACAGACTATTTAGTTGTTTTGGCATAGCACAATCACAATACACAACAATAATGAGTTTTTAAAGCTATTAATCTAAATTTAATATGTATTTATAAATACAATCTATTAATATATAATATATTATGATCAAATTGTGTAAGAAATCAAAACATAAACAAAAGTCTTACTCTAAAAAAGCGGCAACACTTTAAACAATTTTACCGCACGCTGAACTGTCAAAAAATTTGAAGTATTCCCATATCAGTTGCGTACAATTGTCTAATATATTTAATTAAAATTATTATTTTGTGGAATATTGTACTTAAAGACTTATTTCATAAAATTTATATTAGTAATAATAACAAATGTTTTTGGTTATTTAATCAATATAATTCTAAAATTCTCAATACAATGATGATTACATTTTTCTGATTATTATACCATGTTGACGCCTATGAAAGATCGAACAGTTCCGTATGGATTTCGTATTATTAGCTGTGTTAGGAAAATTTGAACTCTAAGGTTGACGTTCTGGAAATTTTAAATATAAGTGACGTGCACGCATTTTTATATGAAAAATACTATAGATGTGTATTGATTGGAAGTCAAACCACAACTTCGTAAACTAAACTGATTGATATTCATCATCATAGTCATCATCCAGTCTTCAAAGTCCACTGCTGAACATACGCGACTTCCTTGTGTTTCCAAACCCGCCTATCTTGCACCGCTCTCGTCGAGTTTTTATTTCTTTTTCTTCTTCTTCTTCCTCTTTATAAGCCATTCTACTTGTTCATTGGCGGATTAATACCTCTATGGAAGGTTGTCATTCCATCTTTAGCACGGTCTTCCAATACTTCTTCTGCCGATTGGTGACTTATCTCTTGCTATTTTGACGACACGGGTCTCCCCCATTCTGCTTATGTGGTTATTCCATTCTTTTTTTCTATTTTGTGTCCATTCATTTATACACTGTACGTTACATTTTCTTCTAATGTCTTCTCTTCTCTTTCGATCTCTTTTCCAGCAGCCTTTGTGTTGTGGCTGTATTGGGTCTTTTTTCTGAGGCATATGTCATTATTGGTCTTACACTGGCTTTATAAATTCATGACTTCTTCTCAGTGTTAATGCGAGTTATAGTACAATGACCGCTAGAATCCAGTATATTCGACCACGCGAATTCAATAAGAAGTTACCGCCTATCAGCACCGAACTTTCTGGAACCTTGCAACATCAATTGTGACTTAGTAGAACAACAAATTCAGCAAGTGTATTTATTATAAATAACGCATTGTAAAACCACCTTTTTTCAGTCTGACAGTATATTTGTATTTTAAGTCTGAATAATATATTTTGAATTGTAACTAAACTTTTTGCTAGTATAAATAAAAGTTTATTTTGAGTTTTTGCGCTTTTTAAAAAAGTGTTTTGCAAAAGAACATTCATAATTTGCGTCTGTTTCGCCATATAATGTTATTAAGACATCCTGCCAGTCTATTTTCTTTTTGTACTTGAATGTTTGTTCAGCCTTCTGAAATCGCCAGCCCATAGCCCTATCTGTCATTCTAGCTATGTGTCCTGTCCATCTACATTTTAATCTGGCTATTCTTTCGATGACGTCAGACACCTTGGTTCTTTTCCTGATCTCTTCGTTTTTTATTTTGTCTTGCAGAGTTATTCCTAACAGGTATCGCTCCATTCTTCTCTATGTACCTCTCAGTATGGCAGCCGAGGCTTTTGTTAAGTTAAGTGCTTGGGGGAGGACGCACTGATCAAATATTTTACTCTTCAGGCTCTCAGACGCTCTCACAGGCATGGGTTTTGATTATCCCTGCTAATCATAATTTTATGTCCTAGGTATTTATATTTATCTACGAGTTCTACTTCTTGCCCACCAATACCTACTGACATTCTAGTTGGGTACCAAATTTGTCATTATTTTTGTTTTAGAGATGTTTATATTTAAACCTACATTTTCTGTAGCCACAACGAATTCCTGTACAATATCTCTTGCTATTCTTAGATCTTCAGCTATTATTACTATATCGTCCGTGAAACTAAATTGTTTAGATATTCTCCATCTATTTTTATTCCATTTGTCATCCAATCCAAATTCTTAAAAGCATGTTCCAGGTGGCATGTGGTTGTTGTAGGTACTGGTATTGTATAATAATTTTGTATATCTATCTAGCCTGCATTCTTTAAGCGTCTGTAATATTTTGTTTAGTTCAAGTGTGTCAAAGGCTTTGTGAAAATCGATAAATATTAGCACTAGAGGGTTATTGTCTTCCACTACTTTCTCTATAGGGGTTTTTATGCTTTGTAGATGGTCATTATTTCCGTAATATGTTCGGAATGTACTATCAAATATTCTGAGGCCTAATCGAGCTACCTAATTGCTCACCGGAGACTTAAAACGGTGTTCACTCTCTAGGGTTCTTAAGTAGCATTAACTAGCAGTTTCGTGCATTTATAATTAAGTTCTTCATCTGTCTTTAAGAAGATTCTGGTACTCCCATACATTTTGTTTTCTAGGTGTTTATTACAAGTATCATCGTATCAAATGTAGTATCAAATGTAAAGAATTAGATGCCATAAAATATTGTGCCGTTGGGTTAATTCCAGAAGTTCTTAGGACTTTTCTATGGCTAAATTAAATGGAGTGCAAGATAATGTGTTACCTTGCCTAACGCCATTGATTGCGCGAGACAGGTCTGAGTCTGCCCGAACTTTGCTCCATACGTTTTCGGTAGTTAATTTTATTAAGTTTACCAAGTAATTTAGTATTCTAACTTTTACATTACATTGTGAAGGACATTCCGTTTATGCTGTAGTAAGCTGATTTAAAATCAATAAAGATAAGATATGTGGCAATACTATATTTTTTTGCCGTTTCCAGAAGTTGTCTCCTTGACTCAGTGTTAATATTTGATCTATTGTTGACTTTACTGCCCAGAAATGTGTTTGCTATTTTCCTATTATATTCTATACATAGGAAGTAAGAGAATATTTTATAAGTTGCATTTAGCAGGGCGATCCTCTTGTAGTTATGTCATTCAGGCAAATCGCCTTTTTTGTATCAATTAATTTATATAAATTATATGGTTTTCTCCGGCTATTTTAAATAGTGCCGCTGGTAAGTTGTGTGCTCCTGGTTTTTATTGTTAACCGATTATTATTGTTAGTTGCTTGAGTAATTGGCTAGTTCAATTTTTATATACTCGTACTATCTTTTTCTGTTTCCCTTCTCTCTTTACGTTTTGTAATCTTTAATGATGATGGTATTTTAACTTACTTAAACGTTAACTTTTATTAAACTAAGCTTGTAACATTTGCATCATATATAATATTTTAGATTTATAAAGAGTGTTTTTTAGACATATAGAAATGTAAGTTGGTAACACTTTTGTAACCGTCGGCTATTTTGACAGCTGTTAAGTGATTTATGTTAAGTTTAGTTTGGCATTTCAGCATGAATAGACTTGAAGTCTGAACAACGTTTGCAAATTGTACAAATTTATTTTGAAAATTGTGGTTCTGTTCAAAATACATATCGCGCACTACGTCCATTTTATGGTCAACATAATAGTCCATCAAAGCAAGTAATTAGATTAACCATGGAACGTTTTTGCACCACGTTTACTCTAAATGATAATATGCATCCACAGACAAGTCGTACAGTGCGTACAGAACAAGTTATTGCTGCTGTAAAGTGCAGCATACAGGAAGACCCGAATCAGTCTATCTGCCATCGTGCACAGCAGTTGGATACGTGTCCATCCTCTTTATGGAAGATTTTACGGAAAGATCTTGCTTTGCGTGCTTACAAAATCCAGCTCATGCAAGAATTGAAGGTACATAATCACCTAGCAAGGAGTAGATTTGATGAGAAACCATTACATCTAGAAAAACTGACTGTTCGGTGTGCTTTATGGTCTGGTGGAATCATTTGATCGTACTTCTTCAAAAACGATGCTGGCCAGAACGTTATAGTCAATGGTGACCGCTATAGAGCCATTATAACTGCCTTTTCCATTCCCCAATTGAACAACCATGATGTGCAGGAGCTGTCATTTCAATAAGATGGCGCAACATGTCACACAGCTCGTGTCACAATTGATTTATTGAAGGAAACGTTTGGTAACCGCACAGTTTCACGTTTCGGATCGTGATCGATTTAACACTGCTAGACTATTTTATGTGGGGATATTTGAAGGTGCTAGTCTACGCCTATAAGTATGAAACGATTGACCACTTGGAGGACAACATTTGCCGCGTTATTGCCGATATACGGTGACAAAAATTGGAAAAAGTGATCGAAAATTGGACCTTTAGATTAGACTACGCCAGAGCCAGGTTATATGCCAAAAATCATATATAAAATATAATGCCAAAAGATTATCTTTCGAATAAAGTCAATTTTATGTTAATTTATAAAAATCATCTTTGTCTTATTCCATTTCAAAGTTCCAGTTCAAAGTCCATCTCTAAAAAACACCCTATAGTATATAAAAAAGTTTACCTTCTGGGATCACAGCCTATGGTTTGTGACTGCCTCAAGCCATCTGCCCTGGGTGGCCTAAGTTGCACGCCTTCGCAATACAAACTGTCATCGGTTCTTGGAAATGGACCAACACTACGTGACAACGGTTCATCTTTATTGGACTGAAGTGTTCTAAGAACCTCCTGTAACAATAATGTAATAATTAGTTTGGTTCATTTTTGGCTATTTCGTAAAATAAATAAAACAAAAACATACGAAATATAATTTTATTTAATAGTTTATTTATTAAATTCTCGATAAAAACTGAACAATAATACGTTAGGCCTTTCAGCAATTCACAAACAAGTTCGAACATTCAAATCAGATTATATAAACGACATCATCATTTATGTTCTTATATATTTACTTTGAACAACAACGATAGTTAGATTTTCCCACAGCCATTTATATCCATAATGAAATATCGTTCTGAAGCTATTAAAATTAATTATTATTACTATTACCCATCATCATCATCATCAGTAGCTCGACAACCCTTTCTGGGTCCTGGCTTGTTCTAGGATTTTCCGCCATTCTGTTCTGTTCCTTGCTTTGTTTTTCCAGTTGGTAATCTTAAGTGTTTTCAGATCTTGTTCCACTTGTTCCATGTATCTAAGTTTGGGTCTTCCCTTTGACCTTCCTCCTACTGGTGTTTGCCTCATAATATGTTTTGGTGTTTCAGTCTCCAACATTCGTTCAACATGGCCCATCCAGCGCAGACGTCCGATCTTTATGGATGTTATGATCTCGGGTTCATTGTATGCTGTGTATAGTTCAAAGTTATATCTTCTGCGCCATATGTCATTTTTCTTTACCCCCTTATATATGTGTCTAAGGATTTTTCGTTCAAATGTGCCTAATAGGTTTTCATCGCTTTTCGATAGTGTCCATGTCTCTGATCCATATACAAGGACCGGTTTTATCAGGGTCTTGTATATTTTGCATTTGGTTTTTCTTGCGATGTTGTTAAATCTTAGATGTTTAATTAGTCCATTATATGTTTTATTAGCGATATGTATTCTTCTCTTAACTTCTTCACTGACATTGCTATCTGCGGTAACTAGTGAACCTAGGTATGTAAAATTTTTCACGCTTTCGATGTTATAGTCTCCTATTGTCAGATTCTGTAAGTTTCTTTGGCCTGTCGATTTACTGGGCTTCATATATTTGGTTTTTATTTCATTAATGTATAGGCCACTGTTTTGTGCCGCTCTCTCTATCGCATCAAATGCCTCCATCATCTCTCTTTCGCTTCTAGCTATGATATCAACATCATCTGCAAATGCCAATATTTGTACACTTTTTGTTATTATTGTTCCTCTGGTGTTGACTTTTGACTCCCTAATTATTTTTTCTAATGTGATGTTGAATAGAATACAGGATAGGGCAACTCCCTGTCGTAGGCCCGTTCTCACATGAATTGTATCTGTTAGTTCGTTTTGAATTCGAATTTTGCTTTGTACTTTAAGTGTTTCTTTTATGATATCAATGAGATACTATTACCCATATTAAAAGAAAAAATCAATAAAAAGAAAATACCATTATTAGTAAGTCAAGATCATATCAAGGATACTTCATTTACGTTTTTAAATAACATACATATAAAATCAGTTTGGTGTTTATTGAGAGTAAACTTAACGTAAGACCAAATAATTGTTGGAATAGTATTATGAGGTTTTTTCATCATGATTTACTGTGGAATCACTAACGGGAGAATTTGACTGTCATCCTTGCATGTGGTTGTCTTTTTAAAGACGAATCACATGCTATGATATTTTTCTGACAGGTATTCTCAATTTAAAGTTGATTTCATGTAATCGAATGAACTATCTTACAATAAAGTCGTCCCAAGAACGCAACTCAGCAATATCGGCAATATCATTTTAAAGCCATCTACTTTAAAATGTATAATATATGTCTGAATTGTCAATATGAATGAGTCAGATAGAATTAAATTAGAAGAATTTTTCACCAAGTAACAAAAAACAAGATTTGTTGGATGTTATTAATATTTTGTATTTTAAGAACGATTTCCGAAGTGGAAATCGAAACGTCAAAAATAAACTTTTGTTAAACATAAAATTGTGGCTTATGCCCAATAAAAACAGTAATTGCATTAAGATGCCACAAAAAATAGCGTCAGAACAGTATTATAGTTAAAGTAGACATACATTTTCTAATAAAATAATTCAATCTCAAAAAAATAATGAAATATCGTCGTCGCTGAAATTGGAATTAAAGAGTTCACGGTGTCGTATTTGGTTTGTAGGAGTGATTGATCCTCTTCAAGATATTGTTGGTCTAGACTCAGCAATCCACATAAAAGTATATAAACCTCGATAGTGACGTGAACCATAATAGTGAACTATACTTACTACTATACTGTGTTTATATTACTTGTGTACCGGTAACATTTGATACTCTATGGAAAATACGTATATTAAGATTCAACTAACGATAATAAAATTATAGTTGATAGAACATCTCTTGTTTAATTGATCAAAATATGAGTGAACCACCAGATGATGAAAATACTCCACCAAAAAAATAAAATTCGCCTCGATCCTAAAACGGCACAAAATTTGCGAGAGCCTTAGTTAAATGAAGACGACGTCAGGCAATCGTTAACTCGAGACCCTACTAATATTTATAAAGCTAAATGCAAAGTTTGTTCTGCTTCATTAACAGCTCAAATAGTTGTTATTAGAAAATAGTCATAAGCTTTAGTACCTATAAACTCCAAAGTTTTATACTATATACGAGGGCTATCTTTTTAATTTTGCACATAGCCATAAAGACAAAAAATATATAAACTTAAAGTACTTATTGCTATTACACAACGCTCATTACGCTCGCCTGTATTGTGGAATACACAATACAGGCGAGCTGTGTCACGCCGCCAAGAACACAATTCTAGTAATGAGATAGTCGCCTACGCACTTTGGTGTATGGCATGTTAAGAAGAAGAAGATTGCTATTCAAAATTTTTCTCACCAAGATCGATTCACTTTTGCGTACGTTCAAACCAATTGGTAAAACAGTTATTGAGTCTTCAGTTCACACCTGCAAAATCGCTGTTTTAAAGACATCCATGGCTTCTTCTGGCGACTGGAATCGCTTCCCACGCATTGAGTTCTTCATCTCGTTGGGTCTTAGCTTGGGACTATACGGTGTATCGTTTAACTATTAGATGTTTTGAAGATCCAAAAACTTTATTGTCTTTTGAGCAGTGTAAGCACTTGCATTGTCCTGATATAGGATTATTCGCCGTTGTGTGTTGCTTTGACGGAGTTTCGCGATAAATTCTGGTAAACTAACGGTTATATACCAATCAGAATTAACCGTTCTTCGATCTTCTAAAGTAATTGTTGCCACATGACCAGATTCTGACACAAAAGTTGCGACCATTTTCTTTGACACACTTCGAGAACGGATCACTTTTGTTGGTTTTTCCTCATTGTGAAACCCCCACACAGCGGATTGGCGTTTATTTTCCGGTTTGTAGGAACGGTTTTTCCACTCGGCTAAGATCCATTTTTCGACCGACCTGCTAATTTCAAAAATTCACTGTATCTACACGACTTGTTGCATCGCAATGAAACTCTCGATTCTCGATTTATGTGAACAAAAGATTGAGGTTACGTTTGTGCCGAAAGGTTTTACTGGTGGTGTATTCTAAGTGGCTATATGCAAAACTAAGACAAACCTCATATGCCTATCAACTTATTCGTTAGGTAGCTTATATTATCACTCATCTGTCGTTCATACTTTCTTTTTACTTTGGGGTCACTTATTATATCAAGGTCCCATTTATCAATGATTATTTTGGATTGATATCTTTTTGCCCAGTTAAGCCGGTTCATTTTGGTTATTACCAAAAATTGATCTGTATCAGCGTTTGCTTCTCTGTATATTCATGTGTCTAGTGTTTTTTGTTATTTTGTTGCTAAAACGTAGTCTATGGGGTGTTTTTTTGGGTGTTTAAATTTTATTGGCAAACTATATGCCCATTATCGCTTGATTTCGAGGTATTTCTCTTTGCATATTGTGCATTTATATCATTTAGAACATGATCTGAAAGAAATACAAGTATTTAAAATTGGTTTTAGAATACCTATATTTTTAATAATAATTGTAATAAAATAAAAAATACTCAATAAAATTCCATGCACTAAGAAGAAGAAAATATCTATAATATTTGCTGAATATATAACAGCTAAATGGCAAAGAGAAATATTGAAAATTATTGGTCTTATGTACATTTTATACCTATATACAATAGTACATAATACAGAAACCAGTATCGTCGTGTTCCACGAATTCCCTTTACAGACACACAAAATATAAAAATAGACTACTTTCCTGGCTATAAAACAAACGCCAATGGTCCATACTAATCTTTCTTTATTCTTGCAATCAAACTGGTTCTCTTAGATTGTGTAATTTTTGTCCTTTTGAGAATAATAAATCAATAAATTGCATTTGTAATAATAATAGAATACACTATTTATTTTGTAAATCACTGTATAAATAACTACAATTAAAAAGCATGTCAAGGACTTCAATAAACTATCGTCAAAACTGATAACATTAGAATTTAATGATAATGCCAGCGCATCAGATTCAGATGATAGATAGAACGTCAACAAAAATGAAATACTCAGTGCTTTCGGAATTGCGAAAAACACAAACTTAATTATTAAAATACTGGAACGTCCTTCAATGTTAATATTTCATAATATTGTTCTGAAGCTATTTTCTTGTGGCATTTTAAATTAATTACTATTTAACTGGGAATAAGCCACAATTAAAGGTTAAAATACGTTTATTGACGTTTCAATTTCCACTTCGGAAATCGTTCTCAAAATACAAACATTAGTGATAAAATACTAATGTTTGTATTTTGAGAACGATTTCCGAAGTGGAAATTGAAACGTCAATAAACGTATTTTAACCTTTAATTGTGGCTTATTCCCAGTTAAATAGTAATTAATATTTCATATCTGAAATGCTTGCCTTCAGCACTGTTATCATTTTTATACTTTCTTTGTCAGTTATATATAACAGCGCTACAGGCCTTGTAGGCCACTGGCTTCTAAAAACTTGGTTATTTCCTTCCATTTTTTCGGTCCCTTGCTTTCTCTCTTCAATTTGTCACGTATATTTCTGACAAAGTCTTGCTTTACTGCTTCCAACCATTTCTTCTTTGGACGTCCTCATCTTTTTTTTCCATTTCTCCCTCCTTCGGTATTGTTTTAACATTTCGATTCTCTTGCATTCTCTGGCATCCTCATTATTTCTTTATTCGTTCATCTTCTTCAAATATTCTCTGCCGTCTTTATTGCTCCGAATATTTTTCTGAGCACCTTTCTTTCCCAGATCTCTACTTTCTTTTCTTCCTGCTGGTTCGTAATCCACGTTTCACTAGCATACATCACTGTGGGTCTGATTACTGTCTCGTAGACTCGCAGTTTAACTGTTCTTGACACATTTTTTTCTTTCAGTAATGAATTTAGTGACCCTATCGCTCTGCTTTCCTTCATTAATCTTTTGTCTATCTCTTTTTCGTGTTCTAACGTGTTCGTTATGGTTACTCCTAAGTATTCAAATTCTGACACTTTTTCAAAACTATAGACAGTCTCTGCTCCTTTCATTTTGATATATTTGTTATGTTTCCTGTCATTTCCATATATTGCCTTTTTGTTTGGTTTATTATTAATGCGTATCTTTTCGCTTCTGCTTCAAATTTCTGGAAAACTTTTTCTAAATGTTTTTTTTTTCTCGCTAGTATCACCACATCATCCGCGTACGCTATGAACTGTACGCTATGAAAATAGTCCTGTTTGTGCTTATATTTGATCTTCTTACGATTTGTTCTAATATTAGGTTGAATAAATTCGTTGATAGCGGATCTTCTTGTTTTAAACATCTATTCACTGTGAACTGTCTTGAAACGCTTCCTTCCACTGTTAACCTATTCATCGTATTCCTAAGCGCCATTCTCACTAGCCTTATAAGCTTTTCTTGTATTTCTAATGTTCTCATGGCTTCATATAGCATCGTTCGATTTAGGGAGTCATATGCTTGTTTAAAATCGATAAATAGCATATGTAATCCTAAGTTTTGTTCGTAGCTATTATTTTTGTATTAATTTTAACATACTTATTTGATCAGTAATTGTTCTTCCTGATCTAACATCTCCCTGGTATTCTCCAATCACTTGTATTTTACACACAAGTATTTTATAGATTACTTCTAATAGTGCCATACCTCTATAGTTTTCGCACTCCGTTTTGTCTCATTTTTTATAGATAGGACAAATAAGAGCATTGTTTAAATTCAAATATGGTTTGTGTAAACTAATCAATACATTTGTCCTCCCTGTATTCCTACGATCCCTATAGTACCGCTCGAGGAATGCATCTCGCTAACCACACAAGAGCGTGAGTCGTTAAAAGGGACATACGCAACTCGACAGTGAACCAATGCACTCATACTGAATTCGTTTTATTCGTTGTTTCGTAAAATAGTGTAAACCATGGTAATTAGCTTCAATTGGCGGTAAGCCATCCTAGTTTTACCTGAACATATACATTGTTTTGATTGTTTATTGCAACCATTTAAATTTTGATAATTATTTGCACCTATGAGTTAATGTCGATTCATCTCGCCAGGGCTATCGAAGGAAATATTGTTGATATCAATTCTCGTAATAGTTCATTGTTTGTTTAATTCGCCACAAGCACTATTCCATTGTTTCGGCATTTCTTCCTTTTGCAAAATTATTAGTGTCAAGTGAAATATCCATTCCTTCAATCTTTCGCCACCTTCCTTAAAACTTTCAGCTGGGATATCACTTTCTCCTGCACTTTTGTTATTTTTTAGGTCTCTTATTATTTCTTTGACTTCATTCAAAGTTGGTTCCTCGCACGTCCCTTCTTCATCTTTTTGCCAATTACATTTCCCTCAAGATCCTCTTCCTCTGTATTTAATAGATCTTCGAAATATTCCGCCCATCTGTTTAATTTTTCTATTGTTTCACCTAGAAGTAAGCTTTCTCTGTTTCTGCAATACTGTGGATTATTCTTTGTAGTTTCTCAGGATTTCTTAACTTCTTGGTATAAATTCTTTACCCCTTTGTTTATGTAGGCTTCTTCTATGTTTTTCAATTGCTTTTCTAGCTGTTCTCTTTTCTTTTTTCTGCAAATTCTTTTCACTTCCCTTCTTCTTGCCACACAGTTTTTGATTGCATTTTTGTATTTTCTTTATGTCTTTGTAGTTTTGCCCTGTTTCTTCTTGCCAAGATATTTCTAGATTCTTCATCGAACCAGTCTTACCGTCTTTTTATATGCTCTCTTCCTATAAAATTTTCCGCTGCTTCCAAAATGGCTGTCTGTATGGTCTGTCACTCTTCATCTATATCTTGATTGACTGGATTCTCTAGTTTTTTGTTTATTTCTTCCTCTAGTTTGTTTACAATCTGCTTCTCTTGAAGGTGCTCTAATTGATAATTTAATCTATCTCCTAACAGGTTTTGGTATTATTGGTAGTTATTTTTTTAGTTTTGCTATTGTTAGTGTATGGTCGTTGTTGGTTTTATTTTGTTAACTATCTAAAATATATCTTATTATCTGATAATAATATGTTCCTTTCACACCGCTAGGTTAGCAAAGGATAAGGTAGCCTATTTCTTGACCTACAGTGCAAAAGGAAAGTGCTACAACAGGGCCAGTTCTACGCTTAAAAAACGCTTGTTATTTATAATTTTGCACAAGTTATTCATTATATTTAGTCCAAGTTGACCTGGTAGCTTTGGATGCTTCCTAAAAATATACGGTGGTTTTCGCCGTTAGAATAAGAAGACGGGCAGACCTAGCCCAGAATAGCGCAAAAAGATTGAGGACCTTTAAGGGTTGTAGCACCTTGATGATAATGATGATGATGATGCACTATTCGAAACTTTACGTGCTCCACCTCACTACGCACGTGTGGTGAGGCAATACCTAAATAATGTGTTTTCTAAAAGAATGATTGGAAGGCGTGGTTTTATTGAATGGCCCCCGCGATCACCCGACATAATCCTTTAGACTATTTCCTGCTTGCTCACTTAAAAAACATTGTTTATAAAAAAAAATTTGCCAATATTCAGGGATTAAAAGATGGGATTACCACAGAGATAAGACGAATTGAGCAGTCAGGGATGTTGCAAAGTGTATTGCAAAGTTTTAAAAATCGCATGTCTTTTTGTATTGAAGTAAACGAACAACATTTTGAGAATCTGCTGTAATCGCCTTCTACTATTTAAATATTTGAAGCTATTTTCTTTTGGCATCTTAAAGGAAGTACTATTTTTAGTGAGAATAAGCCATAATTTAAGTTAAAAATAAGTTTATTGACGTTTATTTATTCAAATATTGTCATAGCTCTAACATGAATTTGTTTTCAGCTGCTGTAGGTTTTCTGTGTTATGATTTGGATAAATATTTTACTGCATAATTTCTTAAACTTCTTACTAATTTAGTGACAGTAGATCTTGTATGATGTTATTAGGATATAAATTATTGAAGATTATTTAAATTTAACGAGTTTATTCATTTCAGAATTATAGAGAACAGATTATATGAAAAATAATCAGTATTTCTTGAGTACTTCAAAAGGCAAAAATATACAGGGTTCCATTTGATATAAATAAGTTGGTTAGATTCACAGATGTAGATCTAACAATATAAATATCACCATAATATCGCCCGCATCACGGATTAAACACAAAAATCTATAAAACTCGTGCAAGCCTTTTCCGAAATATTTGAGGCGTTCCATACATAAAACTCACTTTGTATGTCTATATGGTTACCAAGTCTACCTTTCCTGTCAACCAGTCTCTTCTCGGCTGATGTTCCAGATCTTTTAATCAGATATATGGATTTATATGCTTCTGAAAATTAAGTTATGAAATTGACCAAACTGTTATATTCACTTTGCTATATTTTTTCAAGAATGTCTTTTTTGATAGGTAGAAATGTAGATTATATTTGATGACTAAACAATTTTTTTAGCTTGGTCACTTGGTACTTGGCTTTGAGTATAATCTCGATATAATTCTAAAACATTATAACAAAAAAGCAACTGTCAAATTCCCCACTGCACATTCTTTGCATGACGTCACTGTCTCTTTAAAATAAATCAAGTTAATTTAATTTCTAAGTTAGCTTATATATTTGCCCAATTCTGAAATTTCCTGGCATATTTAAAATGAAAAAAAAAAACGTTAATTTAGTTATTCATTAGATTTTAATGTATAATTTTGAAATTTAATATGAGTGTTAGATATAAAGGTTAAACAAACTTAATAACATATATTAAATTAATATTCCCTCGGAATATAGATAATATCACGTTTTCTTTGGCATTATATTTTAATTACGGGCACATTTGGGTAATTTATATTCTTTAATTACGACACATTACTTTCTAAGTTAATTTTATGCTCTGTACGCATCGGAACTCTTTGGAAATCGATTTTTCTCTTTAACTAGCAATTAAAACACACGAAGCAGCATGTGTAGAGCAAAATATTTTCAAAAACAACGCAACGGTAACCTACTTTTGCGTCGATCTAAACAACAATAATCAATAGTAGAAATAGTGTTTTTTTACGACGATCATTAAAAATATTTATAATTGACACGAACTAGTTATCTTGAAATTTAAGTTAAAAATAGGTTAGACTACAAAAATGTGTTACCGTTAAGGAACAACGTAATAATTTCATTGTAATTTATATAAAATTTCGGACGGTCTAACTTCACAGGGAAAATCGCACCATGCAAGTGAAAATGAGGTCTCACCGCAATGAAATTTGATGCAGAAACAGTGTTCCCAACCCTGGAGGGTAGACTTGTTGTGCCAGGCCCAAAAAATTATATCAAAATTGAAAAAATTATAAAAGATGAGAAAAAACAACAGTCAAATTCAATTTCATCGTCATCATTCTGGCTTCACAACCCTGCGTGGGCCCTAGCCTCCTCAAGAATTTCTCTCCAATCGTCCCTATCCATCGCCTTCCTCCCCCAGACACGTATTCCCATGTCTTCATATTTCTCATGTCTTCATCGATGTTATCAAGGAACCTTGTTCTGGGTCTTCCTCTTCTTCTCTGACCAATGGGTCTATCAAGGAGCGTTTTTCTAGCTGGGTCATTTTGTTCCATCCGCATTGCATGCCCTATCGACATCAGACGTCATATCTTAATATGTTTTACGATATTTGATTTCTGGTATATTCTATAAAGTTCGAAGTTGAATCGTCTTCTCCACACTCCATTATCATTGACCGCACCAAAGATTCGCCTTAGTACTTTTCTTTCGAAACATCCTAACATGTTTTCATTTTTTTTGTTAGAGTCTAGCTCTCTGAACCGTATGTTAGGACTGGGCGTATTATTGTTTTGTAGTTTTATTTTTGTATTTCTCGATATAATTGTGGATTTAACCAGGAGTTCGAGCCCAAAATAGCATCTGTTGGCCGTGCAAATTCTGCGGTTTATCTCTGGAGTATTATTTTCAGTGTTCGTAGTGGTCGTAGGATTTGTGATTGGGTGCTTATTTTAATATACTTCGTTTGGTTGGTGTTTATTATTAAATTCATTTTTGTAGTTAGCATATAATCGATAAGGGTTGCAATACTAGATGTGATTCTAGTCGGCTGAGCTATGAGTTGGTGTAACCCAATTGTTTCAAAAAAATCAAATAAAATTTTAGTATCAAGACGATCAGTATTTAACAAATTAACATTAAAATCACCAGGACAATATAATGTTTCAACTAACGGTATAATATCAGATAGGATATTCTCAAACTCATCAACAAAATGGCTAGACATTAAATTTAGATGGTTTGTATAAAACACAGAACCCATATGATTTATTACGTAAGAATAGTTTCAAACAAAGGTGTTCCTATTTGTTTGTCATCATCATCACCATCATTGGTCTACAGCCTTAAAATACAAAATTTTGAGAACGATTTCCGAAGTGGAAATTGAAACGTCAATAAACGTATTTTAACCTTTAATTGTGGCTTATTCCCATTTAAATAGTAATTAATTTAAAATTCCACAAGAAAATAGCTTTAGAACAATATCCCTAGTGTAATTGGATGGATGATTGAAAAATTAGATTAAATCATATATACTAGATAGCAAATCCATAACACGTTTTTTAGAGTTTATTTTAGTAGAATAAACCAGATGTAGAACGTTTAAAGAATATTTTTAACATCGATTATTCTTGATCGATTAGTTGATTAAGTCGTACCTAGATCATTATATAGTATTTACCAAACTTTAATTTTCCTTCAACTAATATTTGTACTATGGCGTAATAGAAGATAAGATATTACAGACAAATTATCGAATCAACAATTGAAACGTTGTTATAAAAAAGTGTAACAAACATTGTAGCAATTCAAATCAAAATGGTATAAATATGATGTGTTATCACAAACAATATAGTGATATTGCTTAACTAGTTTGTTTTTTTGAAGCTGATATCTAAATGCGACTAATACATTTAGTAAAAATAGTTCACCTGGTCTTGGTAAAAAAATTATCATTATTTTTAATATGTAGACTATATTAATCTAGATTATAGACTAGAAGTTTGTAGACTATAAGTTGGGTTTATGTATTTATTATAAACAACGGAAATTGTATGTTATACACAACAATAGTTTGATGTCACTATCGTCTTTTTTTGTTTGAAATTGAATTTTTTGTTTTTTATGTATCATATCAAAATTATTCAATGTTATCTATCACTATAGCAAATGTTTCAATATCAATTAAGTTTGTTTTTGACAATACACCAAAGTGAACGTGAAGAGAATCATAGAAGACATGCTAAAACACGACGTACTTGCGTTTGTACCACGTTTGTAGCCGCGTTTACACGATGACAATTGGCGAGACAATTGTCATCACATGGTTGCGGATTGTCGGAAGCTAGTCCAGTTGAACGAGAAGATGTTTATACGGGGCCAACTATTGCCATTGCAGTAGACAGCTAAAACATGGCCGACTGCTCGTCATCTGTGGTTTCCGGTGAGGGAACTGGCAAAAAACAAGACTGGCCTACACCGTTCACACGGCGCCAATTGTCGCGACAATTGAGATTTCGAGTGGTGGGGGACTCACTGGGCGCAGCTCATTGTCCTCAGTCTACTCCCGGAGACAACTGAATTTTGGGCCAATTGTGAGGGCAATTGGCAAGGCAATTGGCCTGAAGTGTTTAGACGAAGACAATAATTTCCTGCCAGTCAGTTGTCTTCTGACAATTGTCTCGCCAATTGTCATCGTGTAAACGCGGCTTTAAGTATAATAATTATACATTTGTATAAAACTATATATTTTTATTATTGTTATGATGAAGAATTCATTTTTAATATTAATATTCTACTTTGAATATTGGATGAACCAAAAATTTATAGTACACTAATACTTATATTCATAGATATATTTGTTACGGACAATATTGTAGATCCAGTCAATAACGTTATTAATCGATCAATATCGACATTTGCCTGTTGAATTGATCATTGTAGATAATGGCTGGATATTAATCCATAGAAACTGAACATTGATGATAATTTTAAATTATTGATATCATTTCTATCATTGTCCGGCCAATGCCAACATAGTCCGTTGTTAATCGGACAATGTTGAAATTTTAAATAAAAGCTATGTGTATTGCTATTGTGTATTACTAAAAGCGATGTAGAGAATCGTTGGAGAAACAAGCTGCAAAAATGATTAAGTTTTCCAATGACAAATATCAAGATGTAGAAGTGGGCACAACAGTCCGTGTACCAATTCCAGATGTGGATGGAGCTTGCAGTTTTCCTCGTAATATTTTAGCTGTGGTTAGCAATGTAGAAGACAGTCTCTATAAGCTTTGTTAGTTCTTAATTTATTTGAATTGAATTTATATCAACATGTATATTATTTGAGGTACGAAAAATGGTGAATTAAAACAGAAGTTCGTAAGGTCCGAGTTTAATCCATGTTGCGAAAAATTAGTTTTATTGGAAAATATAACTGATTCAATAAAAGAAAAGGAAATAACTCTGACAAGCTGCAGCGAAAAATAACATATTAGGCAGCCAAGGTCACAAGCGTTACCAATGCAAAGGTGGTTGTAAAAAATAATAAGCGTGCTTGTCGTGCAAACAATAAAATTTGTCATCAATTACACAAATATGGACAGAGGTTAGAAAATTAAAAAAATAAATATGTAAAGAACCAGTCAGTAAGGTAGTAGCAGGGGAGTGGACAACAACCTTTATAAACCAAGTCACGCCACCATAGGTTGAAGAAAAAGAAGTAGTTTACCCTCTTCAAGTAGAAAATATCAATAAAATTGCAATGGACAGTCTGTTAACGAAATTTAGTCTTAAAGAATTCCAGTACAGTATTAAAAAGCACAAAAATACGGCTAATGGTATCGATAACATTCATTATATAATGTTATACAACCTTCCATTATCCTGCAAGATTACTTTGTTAGAAATAATAAATAATATATGGGAAACTACGCAGTATCCAGAAGATTGGAAGAAATACATTATGATTCCAATGTGAAAACCGCAAAAAGATCCAAATCTAGCAGAATTCTACAGAGGTAGGTATATCACTGGTATCCTGTGTACTTAAAACATTCGAGCGAATGCTTAAAACAAGAATGGAATATTGGCTAGAATCCAACCGCAAACTAACAAAAAATCAGTTCGGGTTTAGAAAAGCTCATTCCACAACAGAAAATATTACTCATCTATATTTCATTCTCATTAAATCGTTCTATCATAGCGTTGTTTATGGATATTGAGGGAGTCTACGATAAAGTAAATTTAGGAATTCTACATCAACAAATGGTGCGAATTGGATTTAGTTGTGAATTTTCTAGAAAAATAATAAAATTATATCGTAATCGCATAATTAACCTTAAAATAAATGAGGAAATTTTAGATATAAGAACAAGTCTGGGATTATCTCAGGGTAGCGTTTTAAGTCCTATATTGTATACAATATATACCTTATACCTAGAAAAGCTAACACACGAATTCAGGGACATTAAGATACTGGAATATGCTGACGATATATGCATTTACATTGATAATTGTGATCTTGAATCTGGTTACAGTTCTTTAACCCAAGTTTTTCTTCGATTTAACCAATGGTGTCACGAGAAAAGTTTAAAGATTTCACTAACGAAATCGAAATCAAGTATATTCACCCGGAAACGAACTGTTCCCAATCAGATTGTTTTACAAGAGCATAGTTTTCCCGTTATTTCTCACGTAACATACCTAGGAGTAACAATTGATAGAAAATTAGTCTGGAAAGAGCACATAGAAAGAATATTAAAAAAAGCCGAGAAAGGATTAAATATATTAAGAGCTGTAAGTTGTTACAGCTGGGGAGCCCATCCAGAAATATCCCTGTTATTATACAGGGCATTTATTAGATCAATTCTGGATTACGGATGCTTTCTATACTCTCAAGCAGCATCCAGTAACCTAAAAAAGTTATATAATTTAGTGAATAAATGTCTAAGATTGTCCCTTGGAGCCTTTAAAAGTACACAAATTTCAAATATTCATGTAGAATGTTGCGAAATGCCTTTAGAGCTAAGAAGAAAATATCTCTGTAATAATTTTTTGTGCAAAATTTTATCTAAAAATAGTAGTCTAGTTAGTAAAGTTCACAACCTATTTATACTGGATTTAACTATAAGTACTGGAAGAAAGAACAATCACTGGTTTTATGTAAATCATATCAAGACTGCTTACAATATAAAGACAATATGTATAAAAACGAACTGTTACCGATATACCAAACAAACTCAACTGATGTGCCTAAGATAGAAATACTAGAATAATCTATTTCTAAGAGATTATTCTAATTGCCCCAAGTCGTTGAGAAATGTGATGTTTAATTCCGACATAGAAAATGATTTTAAAAATTATCATATCATATTTACAGATGAATCAAAAAAAGACGAAAGACGTCTTGTGAATTTTGGGACCCTACACAAAACTATTTCGAGGCTAAAAAACTTCCGAGTGGATTTTCAAGTTATTCAGCTGAACAACTCAAAATATTAGAAGCATTAAAATATATTAAAACTAATTTATTTAATAATAAAAAATTGCGGATTTTAGGACTCACATTCGACAGTAAACTTACTTGGAAATGCCATTTAAAAGATCTCAAAACTAAGTGCATGACAAATCTTAACTTATTAAAAACTCTGTCCAATCATCATTGGGGTGCAGACGAAGACTCATTGCTTCAGATTTATAGATGTCTTATTCGTTCTAAAATAGACTACTGCAGTTTCATTTATTTGTCAGCTAGCCCATCAGATTTAAAACTTCTTAATTCTGTACACAACACTGCACTCCGAATATGCCTTGGAGCCTTTAGGTCGAGCCCTGCAGAGAGTTTATACAGAGAGGCTAATGAACTTCCCCTCTGGCTACGTCGCCGGCAACTCCTTTTAAAATATTCGTCTCGAATCGCAGCTAATATGGAAAACCCAGCTTATAAATTATTAAGTAATGAACTTTTAAACTCTCCTTCTCCTATTAAACTTCAGTCTATGCCACAGTATCTCTCACCACATCTAAATAATATCGATCTTTCAGTCACAACTCCAATATTAATATCACTTAAACCTCCCTGGAATAAATCGATAGCCGATTTTAATCTCTCGTTAACTAATTATGATAAGCATCAGACAAATCCACAATTTCTAAGGCAAACCTTTAAAGAATTAATTGCTAACAACAGATTTGACCAAATTTTATACACAGATGCTTCTAAGAGTTCTACAGCTGTTGGATGTGCTGTAACTTCAAACACCGATTTAATCACATCTTGTAATCTTCCGCTCTTCTGCTGCATACATACTGCTGAATTATTCTCTATTCTCCAAGCTAAACTTATTATCTCCAAAATATAAAAAAGTAGCAATATGTACAGACTCTTTAGCGTCTATCTATTCTTTCAAAAGTATGTACACGGTACATCCTTTGGTTCAAGCTATTCAAAATTCTTTCGATAGTTTAATCTCAATGGGAGTATCCATAACCATGATCTGGATTCCTTCTCATGTAGGAATCCCAGATAACGAACTAGCCGACCTCTTTGCAAAACAAGCCTCGTCTTCTAATATAGAGACTGAAAACATACAACTTCATACAGATTTACAGTCGCATTTTAAAAATATTATCCAAATGTCTTGGCAAGATCACTGGAATAAAATCCCTTCCAAGCTTCGTGACATCCATCCCAGCGTTAAAAAGCTTAAGTTTCCTTCCATGACACGAAAAAACAAAATCTTAATTCGCCGACTTAGAATCGGTCATACAAGACTAACTCATAAACATTTAATGACTTCCCAAGATCCACCTACATGCACACACTGTGGTAATATTCTATCTGTTAAACATATTCTCGTAGACTGTCCCCACTTTAACAACGAAAGAAAAAATAGTCTTTTGAGTCAAAACCTACAAAATATTCTCAGTTCGCCAGATCAATTCCAAAACCTTACTAATTTCCTCTATGAAACCAAGCTTTACCAGGATATTTAGAAGAAGAAACGTAGTTTAGAATTTGATAATTAATAATTGTACCAATATTTAATGTATTTCTTTATTAATTGTAATGTTACTGTATATTCTTGTAATGTAATGTAATAAAATTGTACCTGTGTCAGTGACCTACGCTGTCGAAACACGTAAAGCTAAATAAAAAAAAAATTTACCGTAGTTATATTGTTTTTAAAATATTAATAATGTAAATTTAAGAGATTTTATTTTAATTATTGTCTTAAGGGTGGCCGCACACAGAAAGAGCAAAACTGTTTTAGGCAAAAACGTTTTTGTTTGAAACGAAAACGTTTTTGTTTCCACAAGAAACATTTTGTTTTCAAGAGAAACAAAATGTTTGCACAAACCATACTGCAATCAGTTTTATTAAAGATGTCGACAGATAACGACGAAATTGCACTAGTTTTCTGGCAGTGGTTCCTTCTACAGGACGAAAAAACACAAAATAAAAGACAATTTTGGGTGCATCCTATAAATGAGAAAAGAATCTGGCCTCAATCAGTACAATTAATTTTTCTGCGTCCACTTCTATGATACACACAATATAAACAAGCAAAATATCGCTGTTTCCACATGTGCTTCTTGTTTCTTGTTGACTACTCGAGCGGTTTCAAGAAGTGAATTCCAAAAACACGTCGCGCCTGCGTACATTGAAATGTTTCGACACAAAGCGACGATCCGGTAATCAACATCAAACAGACTGACTGAAACTAAATGAGCCTAAACATGCTTTAGAGACACGACTAATCAGTGTTCGTCAGCCCATTTCATTTATATGGAAACATCAGCATAGACTCGTTTAGTCAAAAACGTTCTTGACTAAAACAGTTTTGCTCTTTCTGTGTGCGGCCACCCTTAGAATCAAAGTCAAACATGATTAGGCGAATGAAACCATAGGTTTCGCAGTCAATATCCCAAGCACACACACACAATAAAATTTGTAATTCAAAATGCCATGGTTCACTATCTTGTCAAAATAAAAATGATTAGTCTTCAAAGGTTGTTTTAAATAAAAAATAATATATCATGGATAATTTTATTTATTTATCAACATTGACCGGTTATTTAATAAAACTATAATTTGAAGGTATTTTTTTACAACATTGGCCAATAGCTAATGTCATTGTCGTTAAAGGCCGGGCATTGTCGTTAATAACCAGGAAATATGGACATTCACGACAATTCCCGGACTTTAACTTCAATGTCCAATTTCCATTATTGTCCGTAACTTATTCATGCAGTATTCTAGAGACCAGAACTTAGTAGGTACTACCCTATATGTCTGTTCCATCTACCACAATAATGTAAATAACATCGTAAACTGCAGCCCCGTTTTACATTCACTTTTATATTCAGCATAATCTAATAATTTGAATGTCTCGCTCACTTTTGTATAAAGGCATTGGTTTAATATAGGTTAACTTTAGGTCTGAGTAATCACGCTTACGGTTGGTGCGTGCATGAGGACAACGAATCCGTCTTGTTGTAAAATAGCGAACAAATATTTGAACTCATCATAATTTATGGGAACTGGTTCTAAAAGAGGTGCTCTAACTATTTAAAAAGGAAAAAAAAGATAAGGCTGTTAGTTTTATTGTAGCTGTTAAAGTAAACATAAAAAGTACATGAAGATTGTTGTATACTCGTATTTTTTTATCTCGCTTAACCTTCATAAGGCCGTGCTCAGCAGTAAAGAACACATTAGAGAACGATCACAGGATTATTTATTGGTATTAAATACTGTTTTGAATTCAGATTGATCGAATAAATGAAATTTATTTTAACGAAATTTATGGAAATTCATTTTCTGTTCATTTTAATTAATAAAAAAATTTCTGACAATGTTTGAATATTTCATGCAAAAAAGATGTAAGTTTTATCGTAATTATTAAAACACAATTAAAATGTTAGCATATTTTTATCTCGCCTTTTTTAGGACAAAAATATTCTTAAGATTCTTTTCGAAACGTCGATATTTTGAAGTTATCCGTCACTGAAACTTCTCAAATCACGAGTCCCTTTCCTTATCAGTTGGCCCAACGTTAGATTAATAGGAAAATTAAATTTTATATAACAAAAATAAAAGCGCAGCGTAAATTTTAGAAGTTTTAATGCATCGAACAACATTTTTGAATTTCCTAATTATAGAAAATATTTTATAACTTAATGAAAACTATTGATTAAACAGAATAATAATATATTTTAAAAAACGCTTAGAATATGTAATATTAACAAAAAAAAAATTGAGAAAGTTTACCACTTAGTTACATCCCCTTTATTTTTAATGACATCCACCCAATTCTTCGAGGCATAGTTTTTACCAAGTTCTGAATAAATTCTAATGTAAACGAATCCAGTTCTTGGAATTTTTTCTTCAATTCGTTGATGGACCTGGCAGGATGTTTTCTCAAAGCTTTTTTCATTTGGCGCCACAAAGTCTCTATCGGGAAAAAGTCAGGACTGTTAGAAACACATTCCATAAGTGGTATGCCATGGTCTTCAATCCATGTTAAACTTTTTTTTGAGGTATGACAAACTGCGCCGTCCTGTTGAAAGACAAAATCTTCCGCTGATGTTAAATGGTTTTCCATAATCGGTAAAAGAGATTCTTCTAAAATATTCAAATATTTGGCCGCGTTTATAATCCCATCGATAAAATGTAATTTTTCCACACCTTTAGACGACATGCTGCCCCAGATCATGACAGATGCAGGAAATTTGACTTTTCTCTTCAGACAGTCGGGTTAGAAAGCTTCATTTTTCCTGCGAATGACGCGACCCCTACTGTCTCCAACACACACTTCAAATCTGGACTTATCACTCCATTGTATTGAGTCCTATTGTGACTGAGTCCAATCTTTATGCTCTTTTTGCCATTTAAGTCTATTTTTAATTTGTTTTAATGTTAAAAGTGGCTTTTCCTTAGCCTAAAATAAAATTTATTAAAAACAATTCGTATTCATTTTTTCAACTATAAACTTACTTTGTAAGTACCAAATCCTAATTTGTGGGCCTCTCGGTGACATGTTGATCTAGAAACGTGTCTTCCAATAACGTCACTCCAAAAAACGCTAAACTCCATATAATTTGCTCGTCGATTTTTCACTATAATGCGTCTTAATGCCCTTCGATCTGCTTGAGTTATTTTACTTTTTCGTACATTTCTAGGTTTTGTGACGACCGAACCTGTAGTTTTGTATCTTCTAACAGCGTGACAATTGCAAAATATTCTCGATTTCCGAATTGGATTTTCCAAAATTCAAAAATCTAATAATGATGTAACAAATTTTCTCATCGATAATTTAACCTCGGCAAAAACCGGCACAAACGACAACAAGCTTTACAATACTACAAAATACATTTGACATTAACTGACAATATTATTGTTTTGATGTCATTTTTCCATAGCTACCTCTGGATTTAACGTAATTATGAAAAAATCAACGTATGCTGACATGAGTGAATGCATAGCCAAGGTTTAGTGATTTTTTTTTATTGTTAAAAATACATAAAAAACCATAAGGGTAATGTTTTTAATAAATATTAATAAAAATGCCGTATTAATTAATATGGGAACTTATAAAAACATGCAGAGTATAATTTGTTTATAGTAACCGACTTAAACTGCAAATTCCATAGGTGGGCCAACTGATATGGGAAGTGGCTCGTACATGTCAAAAAAGCATACTTTTAATGGTTTTTCGCAAATAACCCCAAAAATTTAGATATAATTGGGAAAACTGTTAAATATTACACTTAATATTAACAAAGTTATGGCTATTCAAAAGTAGATTTTTAATCATAGACACAAAAATTCAAACATGCGATGTTGAATAAGCGGAAAACGGTAATTTTTCATGGAAAACTTGTAGAAACTCTTTTAAAGATCTTAAAAAACCATTAAAATGACCACTCATCGATCATCTGCCCGGCAAACGTAATATGGTAGCCGATACACTTTCCAAACCACCATGTGAACAAAATTATGTACTGTTCCGCGTGATATGTGAAGTGCAAATTGACTTGCTCCATCGTAGGTCGGCATATGAGACCAGGGTTCAGCAATTGAAAGACCCAAATGTTGCCAAAATAATCCAATCTACCAAGGAGTACTCTACCGTTATTCGTCAGAAGAAGACGAAGAAGAGAGTCAGTTAGTAGTACCCACACATGAGCGTAACGGCATTATAAAGGATTATCATGATACGCCAACTGCTGGTCATTATGGCATTGACCGCACTTTGAGAAGAATTGCGTAAAAATTCTTCTTTCCAGGCATGCGCCATTTTCTCGATGATTATATTGATAAACGCCCAGATTGTAAAAGATATAAGACCTCTAACCAAAAACCAGGTGGACTGTTACACACCCCAGTATATGCGCAACGTTTCGAAACCCTTGCCATCGACTTATTTGGACTTATTTGGAACGTTGGATTTTGATTGTTGAAGACACATGTACTAAGTGGGTGGAGATATTTTTGCATTAACTCAAGCAACCGCACAAGAATGCGCTATGATACTTATTGACGAGGTATTCTTACGACTTGGTCTACGAAGAATAATTATCAGTGATAATGGTGTGCAATTCGTAATTCAACAAGTTTGCTATGTTTTACAGATAAAAAAGACTTACTCCACTCTATCACCATTCTGCTAATATGGTAGAGCGCAAGAATAGAGATCTAAAACCGACACTTACTATGCTTGTAGGAACTGAGCATAACACTTGGCCTGAGAAGATACCAATGGTTAGATTTGCCATGAACTCAGTATGGAGCGCGTCCACAGGAAAAACCGCTGCCTATTTAACTTTTGGGGAAGTAGAAATAGGGGTAGACCAAAACTCAGATAGAGGGATGGTGTAGATGAGGATGGTAGACAAATAGGCGCAGCAAACTGGCAACAGTTGGCAATGGATAGAACTGACTGGCGTAATAGACTTGGGAAGGTCGAGGCTCTTTTATAGGGCTGTAGCACCAATGATGATAATGATTTAACTTTTGGACGTGAGCTGCGACTTCTAGATCAAGTTAATCGAGATATCCGCCAAGTTGTAGAATCTGATAATGTTATACCTCAGATAACCCCATACCTAAAACGCATAGCTGAAATACGGCATGAATCGAGGACAAAGCATCACAACGCCCAAGATAGGCAAAAGAAATATGTTGAGAAGTTGGAAAGAACCCAGTCCATTCAAAAAAGGAGATTTAGTATGGGCCAAAACAACTGCTTCCAGTAGCAGGTCGAAAGGTCAGACAGCTAAATTCTAGCCGCAGAGAGATGGATACTGCTCTTAGTGTGTTCCACGAATCCCCTCGTACACACGCTAACCTCAATGATGTTGAAGCGCCTACGCCTGTAGTGCCAAGATGAAGAAGAGGACGCCGCAGGAAAAAACCTGAATCTTCTGCTGGCCTCTCCTTAACGAGTTCGATGCCATGGGAGACTGTAACAAATCATAATCCCTATGGTGACGCCTATGGGGGTATGAGGGATGAACTAGCCATGTGCCTCTAGCAGATGGTCTAATGTGTGTATATGATTCAATAGGTGTTTGTTATCTGATACATAAACATAGATAAAATGCATGCGGTATTGGTTGAGTTGTGTTATAAACATTAATAAAGAAACATATATTTATCCATTTTCATAAATTTCTTGTAAAAAACCTAAAATCCATTGAGAAAACTAAGTTCATGTCATAATATTTTATTTTGAGAACGATTCTGCTCTTTCCGAACGAAGGCAGAATTTCCAAAAAAATATTAGCCTGGACTCCCACAGAGACACGGAAACGAGAAGACCAGCAACAACATGGATGAAATATACTTTAAAGAAATCTTAGTTTTAATAAAGATACTAAAGAATAATAGTGTTAATTGGGTTGAGTTTAACGAAAGTACAAGCTGAATATAGCCGCAAATGACAACAATGAAATAAAATATTTCGGTTTGGCAGTGTTGGGATGTTTTTATAATGCATATATTGTATGCTTCAAATATAAAGAGAGAAAGCTTTTAAAAAGTACATTTTGATTATATTATTTGATGAATTCTGCAATTTTTAATTTATATGAAACAATAACGAGTAAATATTTGTCAATCTGGCAACTGCTGATTTACGATTGCCAAATCTATCCCCTAATATATCAAAAAATTGCAGAATTCATAACATAATATAATCAAAATGTACTTTTCTAAAGCTTTATCTCTTTATATTTGAAGCATACAGCATATACATTATAAAAACATGCCAACACTGCTAAATCGAAATTTTTTGTTCCATGTTTGACATTTGCGGCTATAATCAGCTTGTATTTTCGTTAAACTCAAGCGTTAATTATTGTCTATACTTTAGTTGTTATTAAAACTGGTCTCTGATTTAAACGATGCTCTTTTAGAAATTGTATATCTTAAATTAAAATAAACTTTTTATGGATTAGAAATTTTGTTGACAAAATTTCACAATAATTAATTAAAAAAACTAGTATAACTATCAGTAATTACGCTACATTTAAATTCAAAATCGTAAGATTGCATGTTCCGTACCCTAATTAAGTAATTTCACTTGAAAGTAATAAAACTCTGTAGAAATATGTAACGAAATTTATTTAAATTGAAACTGTCGAATTGAAAAAGAAATCAAGTAATATTCAATCTACCTGAAAGTATTTCGTAAAACAAAATTCTTTGTAATGAAACTACACTAACCAACTAGGCCATTAACGCATCACTAGGATCTTGCAAATGTTTTGATATATGGCTTAGTAGGTATATATGTAGTTTGATTACCGATGGGAATTCCCATATTGATAAATCCCATATCGTAAAAAATCAAGAACATTTCTCCGACGCGGATGTTACTGTAAAGGAACTACCGACTGAGGAAAACCGTAATAAGTGTTTTATGTTTGGGATTAGCGAAAAATACAAGGATCAAATCTACAAACAATCTACGTGGCCCAAAGGAATCGGTTTTAAACGTTTCGACTTCCACAACTACCAACGTAACAATAAAGATTTTTGAAGACCTTCCCAGATATGAAAGGAATTAGTATCTCCAAACCAGGATCAAATAGAACCTTTGACAATACAGGGCACAAAAATAATATTGTAAGTGTGGTAGGTGATAAACTGGATACCAGTATATCTAAATCTAATATCGTTAACATTCTATGTGAATTTCCCCTTAAGAATCCACATTATACAGCCAGATGGGGTAGGATTTTCAGCAAAAGTAATTTTGACAGGTTTATCAAATTATGTATTCAGGAAGATTGGAATAATATTTTTTGCTCTTGTGATTTGCTTCATTAATTTCATCACACTCTCATGAAGATTTTCAATTTAGCATTTCAAAAAAAAATTATTAAATTGAAAAGTAAGGGTTATTAAAGGAATTAGAATTTCCTGCAAAAACTTAAGATCGTTAAATTACATTAAAAAACATATAATATGCAATAATGAATTTTTGGAAAATGGAAAATGCCAATAATAAACAAAAGGAATCTTGGCGTATAGTTAATAATCTTAGAGCTAAAGTTAACCACACTACTTATATAGTCTTAGATCCTAGTGAGCTGAATAAATATTACTGCTCGGTAGGTCCAGAACTCGCTGGAAAAATTAATTCTTCTTCTGATCCAATGCATTTTGGACAATTTTGGACATACAAACTCCTTTTATTTTCTTCCCACTAACTCGGCTGAAATAAAAAATATTATACAAGGCATTAAACATCCTATGACTGAAGGCTGGGATGATATCCCATCTAAAGTTTTATCCCCTCTTCCTGATAATGTTCTGAGAATTTTAGCGGAGGTAATTAACACATCTTTTTCATCGGGTCAGTTTAGCGATTGTTTAAAATGTGCTAAGGTTATTCCTCTGTATAAAGGTGGTGACCACGATTTACCTGCTAATTATCGTCCTATTTCTTTGTTACCGTCGCTTTCAAAGGTTGTAGGAAAATTGGTAAAAATCCGAATGATGACTTTCTTACAAAAACACGGTTTTCCAATTCGGTTTCCAGTAATTAAAGAGTACATATGATGCCATCTTCAAATTCATGGAAAAACTATACTTGGACTTAAATAACGATTATGTTGCTGCCAGTTTTCTGTGATCTATCTAAAGGCTTTGACTGTGTTAATCTTCAATACTTCTTAATAAACTGGAAAGATATAGTTTTAGAGGCACTGCTCTAAAGTGGTTCAGTTTATACTTGGAAGATCGATGCCAGTCTGTATCAATCAATGAGCGCTACTCTAGTAATATCTTTATTAATTGTGGAGTACCTCAAGGCTTGGGTCCTATCTTTTTCTTGATATATTTTAACGACATAACCAACCTCGACATTAATGACCGGTTTACTATATTTGCAGATGACACCACAATTTTATGGTAAAACAAGGACTCTAAGGTACTGAACAAAATTATTAGTAGTGATATGCTAAAAACCTTTGAGTGGCGCAAATCTAATCCTTTGACATTTAATTTTTCAAAAACCAATTTAATTTCTTTTAAGAATGATCTAAACAACTCTGGGCAATGAAGGCATTTGTTTTGACACCGTAAACAAATTTTTTGGTCTCTATATTGATAATAAACTTAAATTTGAGAAACACACTGTATGTTTAAGCAAAAAGATATCATCGGGTTGCTTTGCGGTCAAATCAGATGCTCACCATTTAGATTTCAAGATTGCAAAAAGTGTTTATGTGGCCCTGATTGAATCTAATTTGAGATACGGTATTTCCTTTTGGGGTAGCTGTTCTCTTCATCATTTCAGTAGAAATTTTATGCTACAAAAGAGAGCACTCAGATATTTATGCAAGGTCAAGTTTGGTACATCATGCAGGCCTCTGTTCCGGAAACATGGTATCTTGAGACTTCCTTGCATGTATATCCTTGAATTTACGGGCTTAATTTTTAAAAAACATAAAGAGGATACTCGGACAGATTCCCCTTATAACACTCGTCTAAATTATGTTATTCCACTTCCAATTAACTCTTCTACATTAATTAAAAAATCATTTATTTACACTGGTAAGAAAGTGTTTAATCATCTAGCATTCGATATAAGATCCTCAAGCAATATTTTTGTATTCCGAAGAGCAATCAAGAAGTTTTTATTATCTAAATGTTACTATAGTATAGAGGAATTTTTTGAGGACAGTTGCACTAAATAATATTTTTTTTTATTATGGAAATTTTATAATTAGTATTTTAATGTATCTTGTGCCTTGTTTGTACTATACCATGTTGTGTTTTATAAATGTAAACTAATTTTAAAAACAATAAATTTCTCTCTCTCTCTCTCTCTCATATAAAGGTTGAAACAACGTCAACTTAACATTGTATCAAAATTAAAACAAAAAATTATTAGAAGTAAATTCGAAGAATTAACATATATATAAATAAATTGCGAACCGATAAAAAGTTGTTTAAACTAATGTTTAGCAGTTTGGTAACGCACAATTAATACTCAAATACATTTAATGCAAACGTATCTATTGTTATTTAAGGAACATATTAGACATGTATGTACTAAAATATAAGTCAATATCCTTGACAAAATATTAAAAACATCACAAAATTTTTATTTTGCAATAAATTGTTTAGGAAATGAAATGCTTGTGTTAGAAAATATCGCTGCAATTTAATATCTAATAATATTTAACATTGAAGCTATAAATACAATATGGGATCAATCACACATCGCACATTTAAAATTCTCACTAGTCTCGATTGCAAATGCTGAAAGCGATTGAATAATATGTATATTTGATTTAAAATATTTCAGCCAATTGACCTCAATTTTAACAATAAATATCGAGATTTTCTGATATAAATCAGCTTCATAAAAGGTCTAAACTGTAAAATTTAATAAAAATAATGCATTAGTCATCTTTACCATCTCACATTTCTCGAGTTCAAGGAACTTGACGAACTACGAAAAAAAAAAAGACCGACAAGGCACAGAAAACCCGAATAATAAAGAGAAAATGGGAAGGTAGTCACAGAGAAGGAGACGGGACTCCATGAGCGGCCATCGCACTGGACCCAGCAAGTGAAGTAGTTAGAATAGGTTAGTTAATAAAATAGGATAGGTAGATTTAGTTTCGTTAAAAAAAGAGAGAAAATCCAAAAACACATGCAGACCATACACCTTGGAATACAGGCCTCACGCTCTAGGTTAAGTAGACCCTCCGGGTGATCGGTTGGCGAGGTAAGTAAACAGAGTTTGCAAAGTCGGTAGCCGATCGTCCGGCACAAAAAACGCCAGTGCGGAGAGCCAGTGACCAAGGCCAAAAACTAGGGTCACTAGCTCGCCTGACGGGCACACATTTAGAAAAGGCATAATTCTATAGGTTTCGCAAAGAGAAAAGCTCATAACGCCTCCCCTAATAAAGCAGCATCGCCACAGAAAGGCCGCTCGGATGCCTTGCCGTAAAGCCTCCTCCTTACATCGAAAATCTTCGATGTAAGAAGGAGGAGTTACTGGGAACTTCAGAGGAACAGAAAGTTTATCTGAGTTCCTCTGCGTTAAGACCCTTAACAGCTACCTGCATAATACATGTTACATGCTATTTTCAATCAGCGACAATTAATTTGAAAAGTATTAAATATACAACGATTTAACTGGCTTTATAATATCATATGCCGACGCCGATTTTCCAACCACCAATGGGCTTAGACGCTATTATCTACCCTACCAATTAACACATTTCAACAAATGGTAACTGATTTCTTTGTACAGATAAACATTTAACCCTCCTTTCCAAGGGTAACTTTCTTGTGACACAAATCCACGGGTGGGGTCTATAAGGACCAAATTTCAAACATCCTATTTCTCATTAACAAAATTTTTTTTTTTTAATATTTTTAAGAAAACTTACTGATATATCGTTGTACTACCTAAATGTACCTATAATATGTGTATCAATATGTATTGGTATAGTTTACTGCGAAATAACTAACACCATTATTTTTTTACAAGAGTTTATTAAAAAAATTATGAACGGCAAAATACAAAAGAAAAATATAAATAAAGACAACGTTATTACTCTATATACTTACAGTAATACAAGTAAAAACTAAATCTCCATAATTAAAATTTGAAACAGAAAATAGAGGGGGTTAAATATTGTTAATTTTGTTTCTACATAATCAGCACGACACGCTTTTAAATGTTCCATACATAACCAGTTTTTACACAATTGGCAAAAATATCTAGTTTTCTTTTTTTACAATACTTATACATCCCCGTTTTCCTGGGGCTGGGTCATCCCTCGTCCTTTGCTCAATTCCAGAAAATTTTGCAGCAAGTAACCGTGATATTCTCGGTATGCGCATATTTGGTGCTCGTATTTTCATTTGTTTCTGGACTACCGCAATTCCTAAAGAATTCGGAAACAATCGACGAGAAGACCGAAATTCGGCATTTGTATTAGGATCTTAGTATATAATAAATGCATTTATAGCTGCAATGTTAGCCAAGCCATAGCACAAAAACAAGAAACGCCCACTCACGGGTGGGGTCTGTCAGGACACTTTTACAGGTAGCGATTGAAGGGATTCATACAATTTCACCAAATTATGCTAAAGTGTATTATTCATTGCCATTAAAAGGTACACAGAGTGTAGGAAAAAAATACAAAAAAAAATTGAAAAAATTAAGCAATTTCATTTATAGGTGTACTGATGGACCCCACCCGTGGGAAGGAGGGTTAATAAGTTACGCCAGGTATTTTCTCTTATTTTGAATGACATATATAATAAATTCAATTATTTATTACTTCTATTAAATACCCAGCGAATTTCAATACGTCCAACATAAGCACTGAACCTCTCCCAAATATTTCGGCGTTAATGTGGATCATTCAAAGAGCTTTGTTTGAATATAAAAGGTTAATTTAATATATTATATTGTTATTTATTTACTTACTACATTAAATATTTATCGTCCTTACCTGCAACAAAAAAAGATATATTAGTAAAATACGCAGCTTGCAAAAACATTGTATTTTAAAACGTTAACATAAAATTACGAGTACAATAAATAAATATTTCTTTATTGGCATGTTGCCTTTAAAACCAATAAAAATAAAATGTGTCATTATACAGGCTGAACTGTTAAAATTAAATATAGAGAAACAACTTGATCACATGAAATTATTAGCAATCAAGACAGCTAACTTATCCTACAATTATTGATATTGAAGTAGACTGAGAGCGTTATGATCAATTTTCTGCTAACTCTTTTAGATAATGTGGTCAATTTACTGACAACATGAACTTTTATTACGTATTGTAACAGTTTAAAATTGTGTTATCTGTATTTTTAGGTGCCTTTCATGGACGGTTTTATCTAAGCAGAGTATATTTCAACGTAGCACAAAGAATGAGGTAGCTGGGACATATCTAAATAATGACAGCGGGAAGAATCTCAAAGACGACCGAAAGTAGAAGAGGAAGATTAGGTCTAGGAAGACTAGGTCTTCTAGACTAGAACTAGGAAGGTCCTCTAGGACTAAACTGCTAGAAAATGTTGAAAGTGAGCTAAAGTAAGTAGATGTTTTGGACTAGAGAAAAGAAACAGAAGATGGAGAAGTATTTTCAATAGCTTTTGTGAAAATAATAATTTACGGTGATACTAACGTCACCTTGTGCCCAAGGAGGATGGCCTGTTGTCTAACGTAAATAAATAACTTTTGTTTTAACCACGATATTATGAAATTCTATACAGTGTCTTCACAGATGGGGTGTCCAAGAGGAGAAACTTTTTTATTTTTATTTTTAGCGAAAAATATAGTTCAAAAAGTTTTTCGAAACCTGTTTTATTTTATAGTCAACTTTACATAAATTCTTATAGCCTAACATCCACTGCAGAATCACTACGTCCATAGCAGGGGCGTGCGGTGCATGGATGCAACGGATGCATTGCATCCCCTAAAATCTAAAATTTATTATCAGTAGTTAAAACTACATAATCATATTTCAAATTGAATATTGAATATTTCAATTGTAATAATTCAAATATTTAAAGATAAAATATGTTTGTCAAGAAATTATTCAATTACTTTACGAATGACAATTACTGGCAATAGCGCACGGTGACTGTAATACCTTTGGATGCATTTTCTAAAACCATTCTGCTCGCGCTAGCATCGCTTCAATTCGGCAGCACACGTCGACACTCAGGACCAATTTGTATAGGTTTGGATCGGCATTTTTAAGAATATTGGATGCAATATTAGATTTGCTTATCATAGGCAAGGCGACTGGAGTAGTTCTCATATCACATTGTAATACAGCGCGTTTGCCGTGTTTTTCATTTATATTAATTCGAGTAGTTTTTGCTGTGTTTCACGTGTTTTTCTATATATTAATTTGAGTAGTTTTTCCGAAATGAATTCAGGTTTACCCTAACCGTGTACAAGTTGTCAATCCTGCCAGGCAAACAGTAATGGACAGTGCTGTATTGTGTGCGATTTATTAAAATGTGAATTTTCAAAATTTAACTTTCAAGAAAAGTGTAATATTATATCTGTAGGCAGGCCAAAACCATTACTGGAAATTCAAAACAAGTTGACGAAATGTACACGTTATTTTAACAAAAATATATACGATTGCTTTAAGTGGTTGACAGGTTGTAAAACTCTCTCGAGATTATTTTGTTTTCCGTGTATATTATTTAATATAAGTGAGAAAAACGTGTGGAATAGAACGGGTTACTCAGATTTAAATAATTTGCACAAATCTATAAAACGACACATTTTAAGTAAAACGCATTTAGAAGCAGTTATAAAAGAAAAGACTTTTGGGAAATCACGAATTGATCACGCTCTAGATAATCAGCTTAAAGTTAGTCACCGCATGCATAATGAGCTAGTAAAAAAAATCGTGAAATATTAAAGAGACTGATTCACATTACATGTTTCCTTGGAGAACATGAACTTAGTTTCAGAGGGCATATTAAAAATTATGAATCTGTAAATAGGGGAAATTTTGTAGATTTAGCAAATTTTTTATCTGAATATGACGAACTACTATAAAGTCATTTAGATCAATTTACTGTATTTCGAGGTACCTCAAATAGGACACAAAACGATTTGATCAAGTCTGTGGCAAATATTGTTCTGCAAAAAATCAAAGAAGAAATAAAAGAAGCACAATTTATTTCCGTTGTTCTAGATGAAACTACAGATATCGTCAAATTGAGTCAATTGTCGGTTGGTCTGCGTTACATCAAAAATAATGGTGAAATACAAGAACGATTTTGGGGATTTTTGGATATAACTGCAGGTAGATCGGCGGAAGGTATATATAGACATGTTTGTAATATAGTTGAGGAACTGGATTGTGGTTCCAAACTTGTCGCTCAAAGTTATGATGGAGTTGCCGTAATGGCTGGGCACCTGGGAGGACTTCAAACCAAAGTTAAGGAGAGGTTTCAAAATGCAATTTTTGTGCACTGCTTTGCACACATGCTAAATTTAGTTCTAGCGCAATCAGTCGAACTCAATAAGACTAGACTGCAAAGTATTTTTCCAAACCTTGAGCGGAATGGCTGTTTTTTTTTCTAAATCGTCCAAAAGGACACATGCTTTAGATGTCATTTTTCAGAAAAGGTTCCCTCGAGCAGCTCCCACCAGATGGAACTACAATGAGAGGTTAGTAAAAACAGTTTTCCAATATCGGCAATCCCTAATAGAGTTATTTGAAAGCATTTTGGAGCATAAAGACCGTTGGGACCCTGAATTCCTCAAGAGGTTATTTGGAATTAGTCAAACGAGATTTTGATTTTAATTTTTTGCTTAAGTATTTTCTGAAATATTTCCTTATACAGACATTTTATTTGATGTATTGCAGACTAAATCGAATGATATTGGATTTTGTATTAAAAAAATTAACTAATTCGAAGTCCAAATCAACAGACAGTGAGTAATTTGATATCATGTGGCAAAAAACTTGCGACCTCGAAGAGATGGAACCCAAGAGAAAACGCATTAGAATTAACGATGTAGGCGACACAAAAACATCTTATATTCGACTTTTTATAAAATAATAGATAATATTTCCCACCAGCTTAAAAAAAGGTTTAAAAACCTTTGTGAGTTAAGATTTGTGGAGTTATGGCAACTTCAATAAATATTCCAACTGTAGTTTCCCGAAAGAGGCTTTTAATTATCTAAAAAAACATTATGCAAACTTTTTTGGCATTCTTTCCCTGCATTCCCAACTGTGCGTTTTGTATGCTTCTCAACACTCTGTACAAACTGATACTAGTTCTAAAATGCTGATATTTCTTAAACAAACTGAACTGGATGAAGCATATAGTGAGGTTTCAAAATTATGTGACTTAGTGATGACAATACCTGCTACAAGTGCGTCTTTAGAACGAAGTTTTTCTGCACTAAAGCGGATTAAAAACTTTGTCAGAAATTCCACAAGTGAGGAGAGGCTAGCTAACTTAGCGATTTTATCAATTGAAAAAGAACTTATTAAAGAAATGTCTGAAAATACCAGCTTTTATGAGTCATAAACGAGTTTGCCAAGGATGACAGAAGAATAGAGCTGCACTACAAGTAAAAAGGTTAGAAAGTATTTTTATAATTTCCTTTAATTTGCACCCCTTTCTTCATATGTCACGGCACGCCACTGGTCCATAACGTAGTTAGCCAAACTAAAATTTTTGCATGCTTTTTAATATTCAAATATTTTTAATTCAATTAATAGTAATTCATTTTTGACAAAAATTTTATTTCGTTTATTTATTTTTTAAATAAAATTACTTATATGCATGTTTTTTTTATCAAATTAAAGATAATTTAATTTGATAAAAGTTAATTGCCTGAGAAAAAATGGTCAAAAATAAGGGTTTTCAGCTGTTAAAAAACCGAGGTATCAAAGATAAAATAAAAGACAGCTGTTTAGCGCGCAATGCTACTGATTTGAAGTGTCAGTTGTGAGTTTTTAAGGCATGCGTCGATATATATATATATATATATATATATATATATATATATATATATATATATATATATATATATATATATATATATATATATATATTATTGTGATATTTAAAGTCTTGGTGCGCCAAGCAATAATTTTTGATTAATGACTATGACTCTATCACAATTTTTAATTCTTTTATCTCAGGGTTAAATTCGTGCTTCAATATCTATGCTATTACATGTGACAGGTAAGGTCCAGAGAATACCGGAATAATAAAAAACACATATGATCTAACACTATATATTGAAATAAAAATAATGAAATAATTCACACTCAAAAGTTTTCAATAAACAAATCTCATATAGGGATTCTCAAAATTTTGTTCTCCGTACGTGAACAATCAAAATTAATGGTACAAACAATATTAATTGAAAACTCAAAATCCCAAACTATTCTAACTCTCCTAATCAAAATATTTATATCCTTTCTAAATTACGTGTAAAAATTGTGTTATCAATAAAAGAAAAAAAACTGCAGAAAACAAAAATATCTCTCTCTGATGATGAATGGTCCAAATCCTTGTTCCTTGTAGACTGTATTATCTCCTCTCAACCGCTCCCTATGTAATCAGCAATCTTACAACAGATTGTTGCAAGTATATCGTCCTTAATGATCTCCTTCAAAAGCAACAATCATTCAAATTATGATAGCCTTTCTCCTCTCGATAAACTGAATCTCTCGTTGGCCCGAGTGAAAAATGACTCTTGGAATATCTTCTCTTTACGATAAACTGAATCTCTCGTTGGCCTGAACAGTGACTCTTGGAATATAAGTAGGAAAATATGACTTACAATATTTTGCTGCTTCAGCTTCTGTCAGATACACTAACTCCTCAAGAACTCACTAACATTCAACACTACTGCTTGCTATTTCTTGGGAACCACCAGAGAACAATCACTGTTCGTCTTACAGACTTGGAAAACCAACTGATTCTCCTTTCTCTCTCCTCAATCTCGCTAAACTTTTTCCTACATACTTATCCCACCTTTTTCAATCTCCGCCAATCAAAACTCGTCACAATTCCCCCATTTTTTCATTTCGATAACAAACAAATTTTTACCTATAATTATAAAATTTCCTAAAACTTATTTACAAATAATATTTTCTATAATTCTTAAAAACTAACAAAAACCTCTTTCTAAAATCTCTTCTATTTGTCTCTAATCACTGCATTAATGTATTTTGGAAAACCCGTTTCAATTGTCTTTGGATTTCACTTAAAATTATGCGGGTCACTCAAGTATAACAAAGAAATAATTTATAAAATCCACAAGGAAAATAATTCCTGTAGCTGGCTGTATACCACGTATAACAAAAGAGGTTAGTCTTTGTATGTGGGTATATTTTATTTTATAAAAATCCTTAAAAGGGCAACATTACAAGCACGAACGTTTTCGGAACAACTGTTCCATCATCAGGTTAAAATACAGGTTACCATGCCTGAGCCACCAAAATATTTGGGTAAAAACCCTTTAAAATGTAATGTGTTACCAAAGATTGTACATGTTGTTAATTATATTATATGATGTTTAATATTAAAATATTAAAATAATTTATCTATAGCTTACATTTTGTTTAGTACAGGTAATCCAAGAATTTAATAACTTTCCTTCTTTGAAATGTTTGTTGTTTATTATCTTACTTATCTGAATTATTTTAATGTTTTTGAACTTTGAAATATTTTTAAACAAACCAATATTTTTCTCGATTTTACATATCATAACAATATATATATATATATATATATATATATATATATATATATATATATATATATATATATATATATATATATATATATATATATATATATATATATATATATATATATATATATATATATTATATATATATATATATATATAGATATATATTATATATATATATATATATATATATATATATACAGTATACTCCCTCTATAACGAACACGGTTATTACGAGGTTTCGCTTATAACGAGGTATATTAGATGTCCCGTGAAATTTCTATTGAACTATAACCCTCTATAGCGAGGTAAATTTGCTTATAACGAGAGAAAATAAGATTGAAAAACGTGTTTTTTACGTTTTGGCCCGGCCGTAGCTATAAATAAATACCCTTTTTAACTGCGGGCCGCCCGCAATAAACTTCTTACAATTTATGATTCTTAGTCGGAAATGTAAAATTTATGATTCACACATTTAAGTGTCATTGTATTGGGTTGACCATTCACACCTAATAATATGGGTCCTAATAGACAATATGTGGAAAGTGTTTTAAAGGTTGTCAGAAACTTTATCCAATGACAAAACGCAAATGAAGAAGCATAAAACTGTTTCACATCTTTAGAAAATATGATAGATAGAATACTGGACAATTTAAAGCAGTCAAAAATGACAAAATAACTTTATACGCTTTATACATATTTACAGAATACAGATTTTTTGTTTTAACGTATATCATTGACAGTAAAAGTAAACAACTTTGTTTTAAAAACGCCATTCAAACAATATTTATTAGCATCTTATATTGCTCCGAATGGCTTCACTATAGAAAATTAATGTTTTAGAAAACTACATATTCATATGTATGCACAGTATTATTGTTGTTGGATATAACGAGATCCGCTTATAACGAGGTAATTAGTCTGCCATTTCAGTTCTCGTTATAGAAGGAGTCTACTGTATATATATATAAGCTATAGGCTCCCAATGTTTTCACTTGAAGATCCTTTTTGTGTGGCGGATCATCCCATTCTGGGTTTGGTTTTACAGTTTCTGTTGTGACTTCGCTGTTTCCATTACTTTTTTCCATTCTTCTCATACCCCTTAAGTCTTCTTCCACTTGTTGTCTCCATCTCAGTTTAGGTCTGCCTGTGGTTCTTTTACCTGGTTATTTGTGCTTTTATTGCTCTAACTATGTTCTCTTGACCCATCCATTCTTGTATTTCGTGATCCATCCATTTTCTTGCATCCTCTTCATTTCCCTCTTTGGTCCCAGTATTCTTCTGGTAATCTTCCTCTCAAAAACTTTTAATTGCTCTTCTTCTCTTGCTGGAAATGTAAATGTTTCTGCAGCATATACTACTATTGGTCTTATGGTAGTTTTGTAGATTTTCATTTTTGTGTTTCGGCTTATGTTCTTATTAAACATTTCATTATTTCTATAAAACGTTGTATTTCCCGCTTGAATCCTTCTTTTTATATCTACACTTTCATTCCTTCTGTTGACTAGTCCAAATATTTGAATGTTTAAACCTCTTTTAAACTGTGTGCATCTATTGTCAGTTCTGTCATTTGTTTCTTCTTTTTCTTGCTTATGTTCATGTATTTTGTTTTATTTTCATTTATTTCCAGGCCTCTCAGTTTGACTTCGTTTTCTATTTCTTGCAAGGTTTTCTTTAATGCCTTTTTATCTGTTGCTTCTAAGGTTATATCGTCCGCATAATACTATTATCTGTACTGCAGTCTTGTTTATAGTTCCTGCGTTTGACAGCTTTTTATTATCTTGTCTAGGACCGTTGAGAGCCATTAAAATAGTAATTACTGAAAAATGATGTTTATATTTTCAGTGACATTTTCGTCTCTACGAAAACTCTCTTACTCAACGACTGGAGTCAAAATTGACTATAAAATGAAGGCGTTTTGAAAAATTTTAATGAAATGTCATTGTATGAGGTTTTAGAACAAAAACTTTTCGCTAAAAATAAAAAAAGTTTCTCCTCTTTGGCAGCTTTTCCGTGGACACACTGTATACGCACTATATAATACAAGTATAACTAATAGACTATATTATATAGCTAAGAAATAGAATGAAAACGAAATTTCTTTTTGAGTTTTCTGTTATCACCCTTGTTTCGCATCCATAACATACTATTGGTTGTGCTGATGATAGTTTTATAGATCTGTGCGGTTTTGGAGCGGAATATCTGAGTCAGTTAGAAAAAGACTGTTGCCTTACTTTTTTATGTCCAAAAACTTTTACTGCTTTATTAAAATTCCTTATTCTTATTAGTATATTTTTACTCGTTAAAAATATCAATGTTTTATTTCCTAGATTTATTTAGAATTTGTTTCTCGCTGAAGAGCTGGTTGATTTTCAATCCTGTAAATAATCCTGAAAACCTATTTGGTATATAAAATAGATGTAATGGTTTTACAAGAAAAGCATAAAAATATCATTATACGATAATTTTTATATTTATTTTAAATGATTCCTCTTTTTTTCAGATCGATATAGAAGATGAGTTCCTTTTTCCAATATTTCCAATATTGAAAGAAATATGTGATTTCTGGTATTTGTTTAATAGCCATGTACTAAGGATAAATTTAGATTGTGTTTATCAAGCAGACATAAAATAAATAAGGCTGAAAATGTCCTTGATATTAAAAAAAAAATTAGGTAAAAAGGTGTAACTATCAATAAGTGAAATTTGCATTAATAGTTTGGCATATATCGGAAAACAGAATGAAAACAATTTGTAACGTTTATTTTTAAGCACGTTCGGTAATTGTTGTGATTACTTACACTGCCACAACAATCAGTCAGACTTCCTGCAATTTAAATGTACATATATATTAAAGAGATTACTTTAGCTATGCCCCCTTTTTTAATTTAGACAATTCTATCCGCAATTTTTTCAACGACATATTCATTAAATACGACAAACTATGTATCTATGTGTACCGTACCAACATAGCTTCATAAAAAGTAACAAATAAAATTAATAAGCATATGGTCTTGTTACTGCGAATCAGTTTATTTTATAGAGAAAATATGATCATAACATTAAAAACATGACGTAGTTATCGCTTATCATTAATTCATATTATTTAAGTACTTCAATGTACACAATCAAATTCGTATTGTAACGTTATAAACGTCACATGTTTGTTATTTTTCTTTAAATAATTATTTTATTTCAATTTCTTTCGATCTTATTCATCTATTAACTTTACATGTCATTTTACTACTTTTATTCTAAAAATAGTTGGCGCTCAACCCTTCCATCAACTTTCTATTTACTAAATATTTTGTCATAATATAAATTCCAATTTTCAATTTCACTTAATATTCTAATTCCTGTATTCAGACCCCATTGTTTTCTATCGTATTGAGATAGATCGTATATAACTTTCTTTGCTCACTTCAATACACAAAGCATATCTGTCAGTTGGCAACTCTGCTCTGTCACGACACTTCAATTCTATAGAGGTGGAATATATTTTTTTCATATTACCTTTTGCTTATGTAAGCTGAATCTTCGATTGAAAATTCATTTATATAGTTAAATCTTTCTTTGGGTTAACTTATATTTAATATTTAACCCATATCCAGAGTCTTTTTATAATTTCCTTTTTATACATACATAACCTCCTCCGCGCATGTTTCTTTTAATCTTTCCTTAATGATTCGTCCCATATGCAGTTAGTATCTTTATTGTCTAAAAATAATTAGTTTCATTTTATCCTTGACAATTTGCTATGCTATTTAATATTGCAATTATTTTCAATTTTCATATGGCAAGGAAATATTTTAAAACACATGTAGATGCTAACACAAGGTTAATTTTTCTACATTTTTGTCCTAATTTTTGTCCACCTTTTTGGGTGAAGAATTCCACAGCACAAGGTCGACCATGCGATAACAACTGCAGCTGTTATTCATAACTCAATAGCCACCTGAAGATATAAACATGAAAGTATCTAGATTGAGCTACATTAGCAACTAACCACTACAATCTGTAGCCCTGTCTAACTACTTGAAGACAACATCAGAAACCATAAGTATTATTTTATGTTTTGTAAAGCTATAGGTAAGATTAGCTGTACCCTTTATGACACAATAACATTAGGAAAACCAATATAACAAATTGAGTGAATTATTCTACCATTATGGAGGAACGGCTTTTATGGTGATAGGAGAAATGAGACAAAGTTATGGAATTTAAACCCATAAGTGAAAAAATATCATACATAAGAGTAAACAGCAAACCGAACAAGTTGTCCATAATAAATGTCTACGCACCCACAGAAAACAGTGATGACTTGACAAAACAGCAGTTCTATGAAACATTAGAAGAAAACGCCGAGAAAATTCCGGGAGAGGATATATTAATTCTTATAGGAGATTTCAACGCTCAAATAGGCAAAGAAAATTGCTTCAGAGAGGTTGCAGGTACAAACTCAATACATGACACAACAAACGATAATGGATAAAGACTGTGTAATTTAGCAGCGGCATTAAACATGGACATAAGTAGCACGAGATATACACAAAGACATACACAAAATAACGTAGATGAGACCAGGAAGTCTGGAGGGAAATCAAATAGACCATGTACTGATTAAAAAGACACACAAACAATCGATAAATGACGTTAGATCTGACAGAGGGGCCAACATCGATTCGGACCATAAACTAGTGATTACAAAATGTAAAATAAAAACAACGAAGAACGAAAGGCGAAAAGCACAGAGAAAATGGGGCGTAGATAAATTGAAAGACAAAGAAGTAAGAAGAAGATTTGTACAAGAAATAATTGGTTTGACGATGAGTGCAAATTAGCAGTGGAAGAAAAGAATAAAACAAGACTCAAATGGTTAAGAACAAGTAAAAGAACGAGAAAAATACAAAGATCAAAGGCAAAAGACAAAGAAAATATTTTAAATCGAAAAAAAAAATCCAAAAGTAGAAGAAATTATGAACGAGAAAGAAACAGAAAATACAAGACAAAACTCAAAACCATTGTACCAATACTTAAGATTAGATAACCGAAAACGGACAGCTTATATAGCTATAGAACCAGAAAAATGGCAGAAGTACTTCGAAGAAATATAACAAGAAACGGATAGAGGAGAAGAAAGAGAAGCAATAACGAACACAGAACAAGATGAAGAATTGACCTATACAGAAGTGACAGAGAAAATATGCAAACTTAAAAACGGGAAAACAGCGGGAGAAATAAAGAAATAATGCCCGAAGAATGGAATTATAGTGACAATCCCAAAACAAGGAGACCAATAGAAGCATAGAATATGAAAAAACTATACTTTACACTTTCACACTTTACACTGTGTTTTTAAACAATTTTCTTTGGCCTTTCGTATTTCGGTTCGAATTTGTCTCTGAATATTTTTGTACATTCTTTTGTTACTCTTTGGTTTTCTACTTTCTTCCAAGAGTTGCAGTATATTGTCATTCATCCAACTTTTCCTCTTCTCTTCATTTTCTATTAGATGTGTTTCTCTGATCTTGTTAAAAGTTTCACATATATATTCTAAAGTGATTCTTCTGGATCATATGTTTGCTCCATGTTACTTAGCTTTTCTGAAAGAATTCGTGCGACTATCTCCTTTGTTCCCTGTTGTTTGACAAAAATAGTTTGGTATTGTTTCGTATCACCACGAAAATGTTTTCGATTCGTGAGTATCATGATATGTTTATTACTGATCTTCTTCTTCTTCTCGTGCCACTCCTAACGGAGATTGGAAATCATCATGGCCACTGCGACTTTGTTAGCAGCGCGCCTAAAAAGTTCAATCGAACTACACCCGAACCATTCACGTAGATTACGAAGCCACGATATTTTTCTTCTTCCCACACTTCTTTTGCCCTTAATTTTGCCCTGCATGATATTTCTTAAAAGTTCGTACTTTTCACCTCTCACAATGTGCCCCAAGTATTCCATCTTTCTAGTTTTTATCTCATTTAGAATTTCGCATCTTTTGTCTAAAGTTTGGAGTACTTGCGTGTTAGTGACGCGGTCCATCCATGATATTCTGAGAATGCGCCTATAGCACCACATCTCGAAAGCTTCGATGTTTTTTGTGGTCAACTGTTTTAGTGTCCAAGCCTCTACTCCATACAATAGGGTAGAAAAGACATAACACCGCAGCATTCGTATTCGTAACTTTATGTTGATATCACGATTGCAAAAGAGTTTGCGCATTCTATTAAAGACTGATCTAGCGATTTCTATTCTACATCTAATCTCTTTTGTTTGATCAGTATCGTCTGTGATCCAAGCACCTAGATATTTATAACAGGACACACGCTCAATCGTTGTATTGTCTATTACAAGATTAGCTCTGATGTTCTTGGATTTCGTGATTACCATAAATTTAGTTTTTTTCAAATTAATTTTCAAGCCGTAACTGTTACAATATATATTGAGACTTTGAACGAGATGTTGTAGTTCTACTAGCGTTCCCGTTAGGAGAACCGTATCGTCAGCATACCTTATATTGTTGATCGTCTCACCATTTATTATCAGTCCAAGATCTTCTTCCTCGAGTGCTTGTTCACAAATAGCTTCACTATACAGATTAAACAAAAGTGGCGACAAGATGCATCCCTGCCGGACTCCTCGACGGATTTGAATTTCTTCTGTTAGCCTACCCTCAACCTTCACATTTGCTGTTTGATTCCAATATAGGTTGCATATAATTCGAATATCTCGGCTGTCTATATTTTTCTTTATTAGAATTTGTCTTAGTGGTTCATGTTGTACTTTGTCAAAGGCCTTTTCGAAATCAATAAAGCAGGTGTAAATTTCTTGGTTCATGTCTAAGCATCTCTGTGAGAGAACGTTCATTGCAAACAGAGCCTCCCTTGTACCCAGCCCTTTTCTGAATCCCATCTGAGTGTTACTGATGTCTGCGTCTAATTTCCTATAGATCCTATTATGGATTATTTTCAGAAACAGTTTTAGAGCATGACTCATCAAAGCTATCGTACGATATTCGCTGCATTCCCTTGTATTTGCCTTTTTTGGCAGTAGTATAAAGGTCGAACGGAGCCATTCCCTAGGTATTATTCCAGTTCTATATATTGTGTTAAATAGATCTAGGAGTATTTTAATAGATTCATCGTCCATAAGTTTGAGCAGTTCTACGGGAATTTCATCAGGACCGGGGGCCTTACCACTTTTCGCTTGTTTGATTGCATAATCTATTTCTTCTCTGATTATATCAGGCCCTGTATCATCTGTATATTCGTTTGAGATTTCTTGTCTATCTTTGTCATCAAAAAGTTGTGATATGTATTCTGTCCATCGATTCATTTTTTGTTGTAAATCTGTTATGAGTATACCATCTGTATCTTTGATCTGTCCTATCTGTGTTGTTCTTCTCCTTCCTGTCATTTCTTTAATCTTTTTGTGTACATTAAAAAAGTCATATTTTCGTTCCAGTTGTTCCAACTCCTGGCATTGCTCACTTAGCCATCTTTCTCTAGCTTCTCTTATTTTCTTTTTTATCAGTTTATCTGTTTCTTTGTATCTTATCGGGTTATTTGTTTTGTGTACCCTTCTTTCACACATCAACTGTAGTATTTCCTCATTCATCCATTCTTTATGTTTCCTCTCTTTCGGTGTTAAATTTTCTCTCCCTGCCAGCATTACGGCATGTTTAATATTTTCCCATTTTTGGTCTATGTTATCAGTATTTCTATTCAGTTTCTCTATATTTTGTAAATTTTCTTTGATGTTCACTATTGTTTTCTCTTTTATATGTTGTTCACTCAGTCTTCTCACGTCAATTTGTTTCTGTATGTGTTTTTGAATGATCTTTAGTTTTATTCTTAATGTGACTACTACAGGATTATGATCCGAGCCTATATCTGCTCCTGGGTAGGTTTTAGCTGAGAGTATAGAGTTGCGGAATCTTTGTCTAATAAGGACAAAGTCAATTTGATTTCTGACTACTCTGCCTTTGGTGTCACTCGGAGATTTCCATGTGTACAGTCTTCTGTTAGGTAACTTGAAAAGAGTGTTAGCAACTACTAACTCCTCCGCTTGACAAAATTGTACCATACGGTCTCCTCGTTCGTTTCGTTCTCCTAATCCATAGTCACCCACATAACCGTCCCCACATCCATGTCCAATTTTGGCATTAAAATCGCCCATTACTACTGTAGTGTGATGTTTCTTCATTGATTTTAGAATTTGTTCCAGATCGTAGTAGAAACTTTCAATTTCATCATCATCTTTATCAGCCGTAGGAGCATATACTTGTATAATATTTATAATTTGTTTATTTGACTGAAGTTGTAGTGCCATTATTCTATCAGAGAAGGGAGTAAAGCTTGTTATACAGTTACTGATTTTATTTGATACCAAGACACCGACACCGTAACGATGAGTTGAACTGATGGTGCCTGAATAATAAAGTGTTCCACTATTATTCGTGCATTTTCCTGATCCTGGCCACTGTACATCACTTATACCTAGGACATCAATTTTAAGGTTTTCCATTTCAAGGGCTACATTAGTTAATTTACCTGCTGCAAAGAGGCTTCTTACATTCCCCGTCGCTATTCTTAACATCTTAAGGTGATTGACATTACTTACACAGGGATTTCGCTGGTTCACGACCTGAGAGGCCCTATGGTCTGTCTGTGGTTTTCCTCTCCTGCCGGATCTTGGGTTCCGAGGTCCATGATCAGTAACATGAGTGATTGATGTGACATTTGCCATCATGATTATACTAGGGAATCTTAAAGATCAGACTTATTACTGATAGAGAAGCACAATGTACAACTGTTAAATTTAGCTGTTAAAACTTCGAGCTTTAATCCAAAATCTTAATTAATTCAGATAATAGTAAATGCCACCAAATGTATTAGGTAAACTTTTTAAGATATCAACAACCTTGAATAGTAAATAAACAAGGGTTGGATTATGTTAAATACCCTAAGTCACAAAGAGTTTTTATTCAGAAGCGTTTTTATATGTTATATGACTTTTTTGTTCTAAATTCTACATATCTTAAAGGAACGCACTATTTTCTGGGACAGCCTGTATAGCAGAAACTTAAATAACAATAAACACCATAACCAAATAATAACTAATTTCACAATCACTCATATATTTTTAACATAGATGTTCCTTTGTGGAAAAATTAATAGAAATCTTAAAAGAAATGAAAATGCGACATTATACAGACAAAACAAGTTATTTAACATAATAATGTTATGAAACACGTTCATAAAACATTTCTCTACAAATGTTTATTTTTGTTTTTCATGCATGGCAGGTTGCAACAAATTACCGTTCTTTGTATAATGCAACGACATTTTTATAAAGAAGATATCACCTGTTGCCTACTTAATTAAAAAGTTTTATTTGAACAGGTTCGTTTCGTAATAATATAGAACTTAATATTACGGAAAAATGGTATTACAACTTTTAATATACAGTGAACGAATTATACAGTGAGGGGCAAAATTACGGAATAAATTCATTTTTTCGAAAATAGGCGATTCTACAATATCCGTTTTACGATATCATTTTGATTAGTTGCTACCTAAAGTCTGTTTAGAGACTAGGTTTCCAGGACCAGTAACCCGCGTTGAGAGCTTACGTAGCCATGAAGTGAATCTACGTAAAATTTTAACATCCTACATAATTATTAGCAACAATAGAATCTAATACAGTCGACTCGCGTTAATTCAAACCTGCGTTAATTCGAACTCATCGGCGTCCAACACTCTACAATTCAAAGTTGCAGAGAGAAAGAGACGGAAATATTGTATGTATCAACGCGACTTTGTTATTAATTTGACTACATATTTGATACATGCTTCTCACGAATTGGTTTGTTTAGTTATTAGTTACTGTTACTCTTTCGTTGGTATACAGATTAAAATTTTGTTAGTCATGAGCCATAGAAAGTATAAATGTTTGACGATTGCTGAAAAGAAGAAGTTAATCCAAAAAGTAGAGAAATGTGAGAAGAAAAGTTATGTTGCAAAAGAATTTAAGATTCCTCTGAGTAGTCTCTCAACCATAATAAAACACAAGGAGAAAATTAATGCTACTCAAACTGCTGGAGTACGGAAAAGAACTACTAAAGGTGAATTTCCTCGTCTGGAAGAAAGTCTGGTCATTTGGCTAAGACAGTGTAGATGACAAAAAGTGTCTATTAGCGGAAATTTGTTGAAGGAAAAAGCAAAAGAGTTTCAAAGAAATTAAGTTCGTTTTAGAATCTCTCTACAAGCAGCTAACTGCAAATATCACCGTTCTGACTGCTATTTTACTGATTGACAAGGCATGAAGAGCTAACAATTCTCAACTGCTTCAAAAATCCGGTTTCCTAAAAGACGATCAGGAAAATCTTCCAATACTTATGGATGATGAAGAACTAGCAATAGAACCATTAGTTGGCATTAGCGGTGTGAGTGTTTCTGACTTTGTTCAAGTGGATGAAGATATTTCTGTCTCAGGTTCACTAACCGATGGCGAAATTTTATCTGCGACAGATACGAATGAAAAAAGTAACGATGAAGATGTGTACGATACACAGAACCTTTGGCAGAGGTGTCAGCTAATGAAGCAAGATCCTCATTCGATACCTTACAAACCTTCTGCCTACAAAACGAAAGTGATGAAAAAGCATTTCAGGCACTTTTTCTCTTAAAAAAAAATTATTGAGCAGTCTGAGCAGCAGCAATGTGCTTTGAAGCAAACCAGTATTGTTTATTTTCTCTCACAAATTTCGAACCATTTGATATTTTAAACACTCAATAATTCGTTATATTTTAAGAGTCCCTCGAGTTTCGAGTTAACGAGAGTCGACTGTAACAATTAAAACATTTTAAGGGTTTTCACCCATGTATTTAGTGGCTTTAAATATGTATACCTAGTAGCAGCACTGAATATGGAATAGTTATTCTAAAAACGTTCTGTAATTTAGCTTGTAAGGTTTCTTTTTAAATAAATACACCTTGTATAAAGGAGTTTTTAGTAAAAAATTTTTGTGATATATGATATAAAACCGATTAAAGAAAATTAACTTTTTCCTTGTGGATTTTAACAAACTTATTGCAGAATGGTCTCTACGTGAAAAGGCAACGTGATTTTACTTATATATGATTATAATTATATAGTTATACAATTTATTAATATTTAATAGGTTGTTTGTGCTTTTAATTATTATGAATATGTACTGTATAAATTTATGATTTTCATGCAACACGCAATATTTATGTTCTCAGTTGGTTTTTCTTTATTATTGTTAGATAATATTGTTCCTAATGTTAATGTAATATATTTTTTGTTTTGACAATAGAAAAAAGTTTCTCATGTTGTGTCATACTTTCATATTTAAATTTTTGATTGAGGAACTAATTAGTTTTTATATACTATTTTACTGAAAAGCAATAAAAATTAGTTAGGAATTCATGTGAGAATATAAACATCTATACAATTATATAATTTATGCAGACGAATAGGTTAAGTTCAGATGTATTTAATTGCATATGAATCTTTTTGTCAATGAAATGTCTGAGGGAAAGTGAACATTTTGTAGGCATTAAATAAAGATAATATTACACAACGTAGACAATAAGAAAAGGAAGTAGATGTTCCTATAAACTGCTACAATAAATTAAAGCACCAATTTACTTAAAAAGTTTTGATTTGACGTTGTTTATTTATTATCAGTATATTAAAGTATTATCACGTAACTTTTGCTCATATTTGTAGGAAAATCTTCTAGGGTTTTTAAATAGGGTTTTTCAAGATGGCGTCAGATTGTCAAGTCGCAGTTTTAACGGCGGAACTACAAATAAGCTAAAAAAAAAATAAACTAATTGACATAATAGTGAGAATTTTAAGTTACCACTGTCCGGTTCTAATGCTCAGTTATCAGAGTACGTTAATAAATTAACACAAACAAAGCAAAAAGATATTAAAGCATTCAATGTCGAACATAACCTAGACCATTGAATGCCTAGACGTTATTGTGTGTGATCAGGGTATTAAGACTAACAAGGAACTAACTAAAATAAAAAGTGAACTTGCAGCAGTAAGTAAACTTTCATTCCATCTTGAAAAACGTACGGAGGAGCAACAAGATTTAATTTCTTTGTTAAAAGATCAACATAATAAAAATTCAGCCATGCCATACCCATACCAACGTCATTTAGTGAAAAAACTGTAAATAAAGCAGGCCCGAGCAGCTCAGGTTCTTCAAGAACCCATTAAATTGTCATTAAACAAAAACACCAGTCGACCTCATTCATACAGGAGTGATAAACAGAAAGAAAATAAAAACAATCTAAAAACAGGACACTCATCTTGGAATACTCAATCGAAAAAAGAAAACAAATACAAACCGATTATAGGAAGCAACGAATCGTCTACTGTAAACACCATTTCTAGACAAAGTCATGTATTGTACATATGTTCCGTATAGGTGTTGATATGAAAGCCGATGATCTTCTAAAAATTTTGGATGAGACGGTACCCAATATTACTTTTAACTGCGTGGAATGGCGTAGAACTGACAAATACTCCACATATAAAGTATCTTTCCCTTTCGATAAAATTGACGAAGTCTACAAACCTAATATTTGGCCAAAGAAGCTGCCGTTAGGAGATTTAACTTCAAAAGAAATTTTCAGCACATAAAGAACACGGGGGAAGAAACTTAGAAGCTTCTACAAACTCTTATCAAAATAAACTAATTCGACAAGGTACGGTAAGCATGTTTCATGTTAATCTGCAGTGTATTTCAAATAAAGTCGATATGATCAATGCATTTCTTGCGGATCTTGACGTCATATGTTTTTTGGAGCACTGGCAAAATGAAGAAAATTTAAAATTAATTAACATCTCCGGCTTTTCATCAGATAATTTCTTTTGTAGCGTAAAAAAGAAACAAGGCGGAGTTGCAATTTATGTAAAAGAAAATGTTATGTATTCTTTGCTTAATCTAAATGAATATAATTTAGGGCAAAGTTCAGAGTTTTGTACAATTTATGTACCTTCAATAAAAACCAATATTTTAACTGTATACAGATCAGGTCAGGGTGACTTTGACTTGTTTTTGGTGAATTTTGAGAATGACATAACGTCCTTGCTTAGTAAAGCAGATAAACTGATCATACTTGGTGATTTTAAAATAAATTTTAAAATTGAATCTGACCCTTCCCTTGATATTCAAAAATCTATTAACATCTTTTGGTCTAAAAGTAACTATAAACGATTATACTAGAATCACATCCCAGTCCAGTAGTTGCATCGACAACATTATGACAATTTTTTCTGAAAATATCTACAGAGCGGGCGTACTTGAACCTTGTTTTTCTGACCATCCACCTCAATTTTTATTTATTGATTCCGAGCATAAAGTTGGTGACACTAATCAAACATTTCAATGGTTTATTACTTCTTCTGGTTTACAGAAGCTTAAACGTGCGCTAGCTAGTACAAATATGAACCTTTTTGTATGATATTAATAATGATCCTGATTTTTTGACAGTCTTTCTTACCGAAACTTATAACAATTTAATACTAAAGCAGTTTCCACTAAAAAAAGTAAGACACACTGCTGTAAAAACATCCGTGCAATGGTTTAATAATGAATTAAGGTATTTCATATCTAATCTTTCTCTTATTAAACACATTGCAGATGCCACTAAGGATCCCGATTTGTTAAAAGTATATAAACAACAAAAATGTGATTATAGGCAATTACAAATTGCTAAAAAGTCAGCTTACTGTAATTTTATTACTAATTTCAATAGTAAACCTAGAGACTGCTGAAAATAGTAGATTTCGAAAGAATCAACACAAGATCCAGGTCGGTACAACCTGATCCACCTCCCGACGAAATAAATCAATTTTTTACTACAATTGCAGAGAATATACTTAATAACATCTCTTCTCACTATTAATGTCGATGTAATCTTAGATCAATCATAGAAATTATCCTTCTCCGAGCAAGTCCTTTTTTCGACCCGTTGCGGAAAAAGAGGACTCTTACCAAATAATTTTAACACCTTTCACTCATCTTGATTTAATTCTATCAACTGGAGTATTTCCAAAAGTACTAAAATACTCAACAGTACTACCTATCTAAGATGATTCCTCAAAAACCGACAATTACAGACCCATCTTATATACTAAAACGCTAAGCCCTTTTTTTGTCCACCACTTTACTCAAAACCCATATTAGATAATTAAAATATTTTTTCGGAATATTATTAGTATTACGTATGAGATTGTCGAGATATACTTTTGGTACAAAAATTCACTTCCGGTTTTGAGATGACCGGAAGTTAAAATTTACTTTAAGTTTTAGACCCCACAATGTATATATGGATCGAAAGGTGTCGTCGAGACGAATCTAAATATGTACTTCCGGTTGCGATTAGACACCGGAAGTGACCCGAAACGCGCATAAAACGTCAAGATAGAGCAAATCTGACACCGGATTCGTGATCAGCATGCAAAATTAACTGCTAAATGATATCCATGTCGACATTTGATGAACTAAAAATTGCATTCCGGTTTTGAGGTCGACTTCCGGTTTCGTTTTTATTAGTCAAATCAATAGAGTAAATAATAAAAGTTTACATAACTCCCGGTGCCAAGCAAAAGTTTTCAGAAAATGGAGACATTGTAACAAAAAACATTGTTTTCGACGAAATATTTCGTGATATTTAATACACTTTTTACTTGCATTATTATTGATGAATGTTATGTATATTCTTGCTTATATTGTTTGTATTGATCTCTTAATTTTTCTCGCAAACTAAAAATTTCATTTAAAAAACTTGATGTTGAGTTGGTCCGCTAGTAAGCATTATTTCTACTTTTGGGAAAGTGATTGACAAGGTTATCAAACAACAATTTTATTCCTATTTTGAGTCAAATAATTACTTTAGCAACTCACAATATGGATTCAGAAGTGCTCGTTCTACTACGAACGCGGTATTTAATATTGTGAGCGAGGTGATTGAGGAGCTTGAACGCGGCAATCGCATTGCAAGGCAAGGCTTTTGATTGCGTTTCACACGACATTTTGCTCCACAAATTAAATTACTATGGAATCAGAGGTATCCCTCTTAAGCTTATAACTTCTTATCTATGTGGCAGACACCAGGCGGTAGTGTCTAAAGGTCATCTCTCCGATGTTCTATCCATAAAACATGGAGTCTCACAAGGTTCGGTCTTAGGACCTCTTCTGTTTATATGACAACGATTTGCCTAAATTCATATCTCTGTACAAATCTGTACAAATCGCAGATGATACGACATACGTTATATCAGGACAAAATAATGATGATTTAAAAATGTCTCATGAGGAAGTTTCTACTAAATCTAGCACATGGTTTGTTGCAAACAAACTAAAACGAAACTCTTATAAAACGCAAAATTTGGATATATCTGCAACTAATTTACACAATGATCCAGATAACAAAGAGACTGTTAAACTATTGGGAATAACCATAGATAATCGAATGAACTGGTCGGCTCATATCTCACAACTTAAAAAATCTATCAAGTTCAATATTTGTTACTCGCCAACTAGCAAAGGTTGTCAACTTTGAAACATTAAAAATGACATATTTTTCTTTATTCCACTCTCATCTAAACTATGGTGTAATCACATCGGGCAATTCAACAAATGCATTTCAAATTTTTAGAATGCAAAAGAAAATTAACAGGATTTTAGCAGGGGTTAGTTATCTAGCTAGAACACTGCCGACCTTTCTTTATCAAATTCAGAATTATGCCGCTAGCGACCCTGTTGATATTTCAAGTTTTAACTGAAATTCACAGAAAATGTGTCCATTTAATAAAAGCAGTCTGAAGTCCACGTTCACAATACGCTAAACTGTCACTACCTGCGAACAAATCGCTGTAGATTACGTCTTTCAGAAAAAAATTGTCTTAATTTTAACTATTATAATATTTTACCAAAAAGTATTAAACAGCTAAGCTGTAATTAGATTCGATAAAGTTATAAAAAAATGTCTTCTGAAACATTGTTTTTACTGCTCAGAAGAATATATGACATTGCAGAACATCCACTGAACTGATTACCCTAACTTTGCCATAATAATAATTAACTTTCTGTTTAATATGTGTTCTTGTTTGTATATATATTAAGTTATGTTTTATATTCCTTTTTTATATAATATGTATTTTTTTGACTTGCTACAAACAATATTTGTATTTGTTATGTAGTTAAATAAATACTCTACTCTACTACTTCTATATACGAGTAATCCAGTTGTATTTCAATAGTTATTTCTCTGAAATATCCAACTCGGAGTTTCTACTAAATCTAGCACATGGTTTGTTGCAAATAAACTAAAACTAAACTCTTATAAGACGCAAAATTCAGTTATATCTGCAAGTAATTTACACAACGATCCAGATAACAAAGAGACTGTTAAACTATTGGGAATAACCATAGATAATCGATTGAACAGGTCGGCTCATATCTTACAACTTAATAAAAAGCTATCAAGTTCATTATTGGTGACTTCGTATCACTCTAAAGAACAATCCTGGTCCCACAAAGAGCATATAATACACCTCGATAACACTGATAACATAGGGTTATCCTGTATTATATGCTCTTTGTGGAACCAGGATTGTTCTTTAGAGTGATACGAAGTTTTTGTCAAGATATACCTTGATAAAGTTAATAATGTTGAAGAATATCGTCGTTGATGAAATCCGTATACTCCAATTCCACCCCTAACCTTCTGGTCAGTCCAATGTATGGATTTCTACATGTGAAATGTAGTGCACTTTATTCTCCATGCTATGGTATGTTGGGTGAGCCATACAGTCTGTAGTCAACACCTTAATGAATGAGCGGGGACACAACGTATATAAATACTCATATCCTTATGACTCGCACCTGGTGTGTCTTTTTCTTCTTAGAGTGCCGTCTTGCTACGGAGGTTGACAATCATAATGGCTAGAGATTTCTGCACGTTAGGAGTGGCTTCATACTTCTGTGCGAGTAGTCAGATTCAAATGGAAAGGACAAAGACTCTATTGGAATGGGAACCACAAAAGGAAAAATGAAGTGTGGTTTTAGCACCAACACGATGAACTGACTTGAATAACTTGAATAACAATGAATAAAAATTGATAAGAGTGGCGCACGATATATGGCGTTGGAAGTAATGGGATCGGCTATTTACAACAATGGACGTTCGAGACTGGATGATAGGCAAAAATTATACTCTTGGAGAGTTTTATTAAATAATTTGGAATGATGAATACATATATTTAAGCCGCAGAAAAAAATTTGGTTTGGTTTTCATTTTGCTAGCAATTTTTAACATTGTCTTTGTGTAAACTATAGATATAACAATGTTGTAAGTCTAACATTGGTAATATTACTAATGGAATCACTTTTGGTTTCATTAGATGTAATTAAACCTATTTCTTCGTTCTATTAGCGTTATAGTTTTAACGACATTAATTGACAAAGGTCAAGTTTTTGATCAAATGCCAATCGTGTCTATTATGAAGCTGGATCGGTATTGACATAAATATATGTCCTTCAAATGTCTGATAAAAAAAAGATATTTGTTAGTTGAACCTCATTTGCTCGTAAGATTTTTAATGAGAATGTAAAACATTTATAGCATTGTTAACGAGTCGTTTAGTCTGATAGGATCTTCTATTTCTGTAGCAGTAATACGAGTTTGTTGTACACTATGTATAAATCGAGGCATTCTAGAAATGGAATCTTTCATTCCTATTTTAAATATCTACTTAAGTTAGTTTTAACGATTAGAATACTTTAAATACGAAGCAATTACATTCCAAAAGACAGTAAGAAAGGTTGCAAGTAAATGAAAATATCTTATAGTTTTGAGTCTTAATCTTGATCGGGGATGTACAGCGGACATTCAAATTTTCTTATTCCTTAAAAAAGTCTCAAAAAAAATGATGTAATGACAAGTATTAAAGTTTTTAAAGATGCATAATCGAATACATAAAAAATGTAAACAAGATTAAAGCGAACTACCTATGGATTTTCGTGAAGGATTGGAATTGTTATAAAAATGTTAAAAGTAGCGAAAAGAAGTATACCTGTCATTCATTAACCCATTAACGGCCAAGCAATGAAAAACAATCGTTTTTCCAATTTTTTTTATTGAAACTAGTTAAAAATGCCTCAACTAAGATATGTTTATGATTTTTTAATAAAAAAATTAACAATAACATCTAAAAAATTAAGGATGCGTGCACGCACCCTTGGCCAATGCTGTTATACATAAAACATTAATTATTATTTTGTATGAAACGATTCGAAACATTCGGGATTTTTTGCAAATTGATAATTGATAAACATATAAATATATAAAATTGATAAACATTTAAATAAAATGTTATAAATTGTGTTTTTAGTGTTAGTGTTCAAAAAACTGTAAATAATTTAAAATAACATCACATTAGTATTCTAGTGTTTAACAAAGTACTTTTCTTGATGGATCTTTCTTTATATTGAAGTATACATCAAATGATGTTTACACCCAAAAGAAAGCCACTTGAAGGTAACTTCATAATTTGATTTTTCCGGGAAAATATGGGAAATACATATTTAGAGAATAAACTTCGTGTTTTTGCTTAATTTAAAGTATAAATCAATTGGTTTTTACCTCGAAAGGCAACTTCACGAACAAATATATTCCCGTTCTGGTATTTTGCTTTGCAATTTCGTCTTTACTGGCAAAAATCGAATTGGGTATTTGTAGAACGCAGTTAACGATTGGTTATCAACAAGGGCTCTTGTTGATAACCAAGAGAGCATAAAATTTTGCATGCTAGAGTAAGAGTTTTTTTTCTAAAAAATTAAAATTAAATACAATACTCTTCATGTTGGATCTTTCTTTACATTAATGTATACATCAATTGATGTTTACACACTTAAAAAAGCCACTTGAAGAGAACTTCATCATTTGATTTTTGCGCGAAAATATGCAACTTTGCTATTGGTACATTTTATTTGGTAATTTCCTTAATTTAAGGTATAAATCAATTGATTTTTACCCCAAATAGGAAATTACTCGGAGTAATTTGGTTTTTTGCTTTGAAATTTTGTTTTTACCCATAAAATCGAATGGGGTCTGTGTAGAGCTCAGTTCACGACTGACACCCTGTTTTAACCAAACGTTCTACCAAATTCTACATATAAAGAAAACATTATTTTTTTTATTTAAACAACTTAATCTGCATTTAATTCTGACGGTTAACAAACAGTTTTCTCTACACGTTTTTATGAAACGTAAGTTTTCCACAGCATTTATTGCTGTGGCATTTATTTATTTATTCTTTTTTGATTATATATAATTATATTTAATTCTAATTTTAATTGTTTTTCTGTTTTTAGCTGTTGAATACATCTTCCAAAGTTTCTCGGGGCAAAAATAGAAGTAGAAAGAATAAATAGCTTATGAAAACGAAGTTAACATTTGGATCAGAAGCTCGGGGACAAACATGTAAAACCAACAGAAAGAAGATCCAGAAAAAAATTAGGGAGGTGTGAACATCCCCATACACGTAATCGAAATTCGTAAATAGGGAAACAAAAGAGGTAAGTGTCCTAGATAAAATGAATGAAAAAGCGTATCGAATCTTCAACAAACTAAGAAATCATGCGAATGAAAGTCTAAGGAACTACAAACCGGCAAGACAATCGAGGAAATCGAAGAGTAAAGGGAGAATACTATAGACATGGAAGAATACATGGTAGAAAATAGGATTCAATGAGTTGGCATGACACTGGACCTGACAAGTGAAGTAGTTAAATTAGATCAGTAAATAAAATAGATAATTAGGCTAAAAAAATCCAAAAATATATACATGAGACATGCGATGTACGTTTCCCCTTGATGTACGTTCTACAATTATTAATGCAGGACTCTCTAACCATGAAGCAGTATATACCAAGTTTACCACTCTTAACAAACAATTCTCGAAAACCCAACGTTTAGGTAGGATTATTTCAGCTCCTACCTTTCGTAAATTCCAAAATTTGTGCTTGACTTCTGGGTGGCACTTTCCCTCTGTGGACGTGGACTATAATTTCAGCGATTTTTTAGATAAGCTTGTCTGTATTTTCAATAAGGCATTTCCTTTAATTAAAATTAAGTCAAAACATCACAAACCCTGGACCAAGGGTATCCGCATATCAGCCAAGAATATGCGTTCACTACTATACATCAAGAAATTTACTACCAATGTCTTTGTCACTGAATATATCTCCAAGTACAAAGGAACCTATCTAAAACTTATCAAAACAGCTAAAAAAATGAACTGTGAGAATCGTCTGGGAAGCTCTAAAAATGTTGCAAGGGAAGCTTGGTCCATAATAAACGATCTTTGAAATAAAACTAACACAGCTCAAACATTTTCTCTTCCAAACCCTGAAAATCTAAATGAATACTTCGTTAATGTGAGTAAGAATATAACATCAGCTATTTTGGCATAACAAGATCCTATTTCATATCTTCCCAATTCAAAAAAGGTCTCGAATTCATTCTTTATAAGACCATTTGATAAATCTGAACTGATCCAAACAATCAGTAGTATCAAAAGCAAATCTTCCTGTAGTACTATGGACTATCAATAAAAATTTTCATATTCATCTCCCAAAAAATGTGGAAGTCCTGGTCTCACTAATTAACGATTCCTTTGAAAAAGGTATATTTCCAGAGTGCCTAAGGACAGCCATTATTATTCCTCTTCATAAGGGTGGTGATAAATCTAATGTTTGCAACTATAGACCTATTGCCTTACTACCAGTGCTATCCAAAATTATTGAGACTTATAAAAGCCCGACTTATGTCTTTTCTCGTTGAAAACAACATTTTATCACAAAGTCAGTTCGGCTTTTTATCTAATAAATGTACCAGCGATGCTATGTTTTCTGTACTACATGAGGTCTATCAAGCACTAAACAATAATCTTTATACTGCCACTGTTTTTTGTGACTCTGCCAAAGCTTTTGACTGTGTATATCACGATATTTTGATAAAAAAACTAAATTTCTACGGAATTCGAGTTATTTCTTTGAATTGGTTGCAATCTTACTTGAGGAATAGGACACAACTAGTTAGAGCAAATGATACTGAGTCTAGTCACAAAAGCATTGTATGTGGAGTACCACGAGGTTTAGTACTGGGTCCTCGACTTTTCCTTATCTTTATAAATGACATCAAAAACTTAAAAATCGATGGAAAAATTTTTCTTTTTGCTGATGATACCAGTATTACCTGGAGAACTCTAATATTGCAACTCTTCATGTAATTATAACTTCTGATCTACTTAAAATAAAAATCTGGTTCGCCTTTAATTTACTCTCTTTAAATAATTTGAATTTAAATATGCGTTATCAATATAGGTTTCAAATTTCATCAAAATCGGAACAAAACTAAAAAAGTTATTTAAGGTCAAAATGGGTTCCAAATAAATTTAGCCCACCGAGTATATCGCTCATCCGGAAGAAAAGTGACACAACTCAAAAAATGCATAATTCCCGTTATCTTTTTAAATTGACTCCAAATATCCTATACTTTTACCAGGAAAACTGTCACATAGATATCTACTACCAACTTCGAAAGATGGCGGTAGTGTCATTATTCCTTCGGTGATAAAATGAATACTTTTATTCCGGAAGAATGACACTTTTCAGTTGGGCTCTGATAATCGAAGTAAACGTATCGATTTTTATCAAGAAAACGATCATATTTTGAGAAGTGTCCTAGTATTTTTCGGCGTTTCGACGGAAAAGTGAATATTTAGATTTGTGTCGTTTTTCTAGATAAGGTGAGTAGGTTTCTTATTACATTTTTAATAAAATATAGTCATATTTTGAGATATGTTCATGAAGTATTTGATAAAATATATTTTACGTTTTTGTTTTTTTTCCACATATGACATTGTTCTTAAAAAAATAGATTTACTATTTATCGTCACTGTTGAAATATTTAGAGAAATGACTTTTTTCTCGTATATCGCGCCCCAACAATGCATTTTTCTTTGAAGTAAACGGGCTAAGGAGCGGTATATGTAAATTATTTTTTAAATCTTTTATAAATTTTTCCATTACAGACAAGTCACTTCGAACTGTCCTTCAAACAAAAGATCTGATTACAGTCGACGAAAACATAAAAAATGATATCAGAGAACACATTAAATCAATACCCAGAGTGGAAAGCCACTATTTCCGTGCCAAAACTGAAAAACAATATATAGAAGGAGGTGAAACAATTGCAGAGCTACATAGGGATTATACTAAAATTTGTGAAGAGAAAAATCAACTGTTTGGAAACTACATGTTGTACGCTCGTATTTTTAACGAAGAATTTAATGTGTCTTTCTTTGTCCCAAATAAAGACCAGTGCGAAGTATGTGTTGGTTATAATAACGCTGCGGAACAGGAGAAAAAGGGTCTACAGATCAAGTATGACTAATGACGTGCATCGTGTAAAAACAGATTTATCTCGTAAAGAAAAGGAAAACGATAAAAGTTCTAACAACAAGGTTGCAGTCTATGATCTTCAGGCGGTTTTACCATGCCCGGACCTGCAACGGTTGTTAACCGTAGAATGGGATAGTATCGATCAAGATTATGACTAAGAAGATTAATTGGAAGTACGCCACAACGTTGTCTCAACTAAATTATCATTACTTTTGATTTTTATTTTTTTATTCAATGCTGTTTGTGCGCTTACTTCTAATTTATGAAATAAATTAAATAAAACCTTTGTTTTTCGTACATTCTGCATTTTTCTTTTAATACTTGTTACCTACTTAAAAACCAAAAAAAAACAACAGTAAAAAATCCATGTTTTAAATTACTTTTAATACAAAATTTGCAGTTTCATAGGTGATGCGATACTTTTTTGGCGGAGTGTATATATTTCTTACGAAATAATAGTAAAATTCAACTTTTTTATGAAAAAATTTAACAAATTTATTTTTTCGAAATTTTTCTTTCCGGAGGTGAAAATAGTACAGTTCTTATTATTGTATCGGACTACCGAAATTGACCGAGATATTGCAAATTTTTCAGCGCACTACAATTTGAAATTCCATTCTAAAAAAAACGGTGTTCTATAAATTAAAATAAATAACTTATAAACTATTTGGTCGATTTAGCTGAGATTTAGCACACTTCAATAACTTATTAATTGACACAATTTCAAGCAGTTATATTACATTCAGTAATTATGCAAAAAAAAATCGGTTGCCTGTAAAGTCGGTTTTACAGGCGAAGATTTTACGTGACAACGTCTTTTTCTCGGTAGAATATTTATTGATATGAATATTATTAAATTGTACAATAGGAACAAGGAATTGAATGAAAATAAGAATTGCACAAATTTTAACTATAGAAATATATTTTGTTTACTAAAACATTGTACATGTAAACTTAAACTTAACTAATTTCTATTTGAGTGATTTTGTTGAGGATAGGACGATGATAGGAGAAATATGAAATGAAAGGAAGTGTTTCTGCTGTAATGTGTCTTGAACGCCAATAACGCTCGAGAAAGACAGAAACACAAGCACGGAAGCACGCACCGATTCAAAGCGCCTAATTCTCTAGTGCTGCGCGCGCAGCGGACCGATCATGTTTGAGTGGGAGAGAGACGCAAGGCATTCGCAGGTCCGGCGGGCCTCTCTCTCGTTCGGTGACTCACTGTAACAGACGTGAGCGGGCGTTACACTTTTTCATGAATGACTCGGAGCCACAACCTAATTTAAGACGTTGTCACGTCAAAAAACAAAGTCATTAACATTTATAAATTACTGCAAAAATTAGGGTTTTTATGTAATTATCTCAGTCAATTGATTATGTATGTTAATTTAGAAACTCGCAAAATTAAAGAACTTTTTAAGATCTACAACTTTTATTTGAATTGTTTTTCTAAAATTTATAAGAAACGATTTATAGACAAAAAATTTTTTTTCACTTTTTATCATTGTTTAAAAAAAAACAAAGCAAAATCAGCTGTACATCTTCACGGATTTGTCATTAGCTAGCACTCATATCTATGCCTCCAAAGAGAGAAAAATACAATACTTTTGTCGTGTGTTGAGAGGTGAAAGATATGAATTACTCCAAATCATATTGGAAGGTAAAGTGCAGGCGATGACTCAAAATAATTCATAAGAAAATGAGGCCCAAGATAGATATAAGACTACTAAAAGAAAATGACATCCAGAAACAGAAAAAGTAAAAACAGATATTAATACGAATTTTGCGAAAATAGTTAAGACACTACTAGAGGCATAGAAGAACAGTGGAACGAAATGAAGACGTCTATTACCACAATTGCACATGAATATCTAAAATCAACCAAACAAATGATTGTAACCAAACAAATGATTGTCAGCAAGGAGAATATAAATGGGGCTCATCTATACATTAATGGGACGCAGATAGAGCGAGTAAAACAGTATTGCTACCTGGGAACTATTATAAACGAACAGTGGAGCAATGTACAGGAAATAAAGTGCCGCATAGGAAAGGCAAGAACGGTCTTTAACAAAATGAGCGCCATCTTCAAAAGTCACAACATATCCCTGGATACAAAAATGAGACATTTGAGATGCTATGTTTTCTCTGTGTTGTTGTACGGGGCGGAGGCATGGACGCTTACAGACACCACTATTAAAAAACTTGAAGCATTTGAGATGTGGCTTTATAGAAGAATGCTGAGAATATCATGGACAGCAAGGATCACGAACAAGGAAGTTCTAGAAAAAATGAAGAAGGAACCAGAGATTGTGTTTACGATCAAACGCATAAAATTGCAATATCTGGGACACGTTATGAGAAATCAGCACCGTTACTCCCTGCTGCAGTCTATATTGCAAGGTAAAGTCAAAGGTAAGCGAGGACCCGGTAGAAGGAGAATATCATGGCTGCGGAATTTAAGAACATGGTTTAAGAAAACCTCAACGGAGCTGTTTCGAGCCGCAGCGAGCAAGGTCATGATTGCCAATATGATTTCCAACATCCGAAACGGATAGGAACCAGAAGAAGAAGAATCTAAAATCAAAAAAAGAAAAGAAGCAAGAATGGATCACAGATAAAATATTGCACATGATGGAAAAGCGAAGAAAATTAAAAGGTAGAAATGATAATAAATACAAAAAGTTGCATAAGACTATACTAAAGGAGATAAAAGGAGCAAAAGAAACATGGCTGACGGAGAAATGTACGGAAGTTGAAACACTACAACGCAAACATGACGATTTCCATATGCCCAAAAACATTAAAGACGTACAGAATACCAGAAAACAAAACAATACAGGCATAGTTATAGACATTGAAGGCCAGATTTTGACTACCATTAAAAATAAATTACGAAGATGGAAAGAATATAATATGCAAGAATTATTCGAAGATGCAGCACGAAGTCCGACTGAAATAAACAATCCCTACGGCCCAGAAATAACAAACGATGAAGTAACTATGGCCATTAAGCGGAGTAAACATGGGAAATCACTAGGACCTGATGAGGTGCATGGTGAAATTTTAAAGCTATTAGAGGCACACGAAATCACAGCTCTTACGAAACTATTCAACAACATCTACGAGACTGGTTACTTGCAAAAGACTGGCTACTATCAATATTCATTCCACTTCCTAAAAAACCAAACGCTAGAAAATGTGAAAAACATAGATTAATTAGTTTGATAAGCCATGTACTTAAAGTACTTAAAGTACTCCTTACTATCATTCACTCGCGCATATACACCAAATTAGAAGAGCACCTGAGTGAAGTTCAATTTGGATTCAGAGCAGGACTCGGAACAAGGGAAGCACTTTTTAGTTTACAAGTTCTAATACAGAGAGCCAGGGATGTCAACTGCCATGTGTATGCATGTTTAATTGATTTCGAGAAGACATTTGATAAAGCCCCACATGGGAAACTAATCGATATCCTAAAAACATCAGGACTCGATGGTAAGGATATAAGACTGATCTCAAACTTATATCTCCAACAAAAAGTAACAGTATGATTAGAAAATGAACTATCCTAGATCTTCATAGTCAAAAAAGGAGTTAAAGAGGGTTGCATATTATCACCGGCATTATTTAACATATACTCTGAAAACATCTTTAGAGAGGCCTTGGACGAATCAGAAGATGGGATTGCTGTAAATGGCCAACTTATAAACCATATTAGATATGCAGACGATACAGTGTTGCTGGCAGATAGGGCGCATGGGCTCCAAAGGATGATTGATAACGTTGTAGAAGCATGTAACAAATACGGCTTAAAACTAAATTGCAAGAAGACAAAAATAATGATCATTAGTAAGAACACCAACATAAACGCCCAAATTACAATAGGCCATACACCGTTAGAAAGAGAGGCAACAATATGCTATTTGGGCTGCAATATTAAGGATACTTGGTATCACAACTACGAAATACAAACTCGTATTGAAAAAGCCAGAAGCTCTTTTAACAGCCTTAGGAAGATTCTCTGCAACCTATCTTTAAGTATCAATATATGCATAAGAATTCTTATAATACGTCTTTAGTGTCCTTCTCTATAAAGTAGAAAGCTGGAGCCTTACAGAAGATGCCATAAAACGATTAGAGGCATTTGAAATGTGCTACCGACGTATGTTGAGGGTCTCATATATACACCACACAAGTAACATATCTATTTTCCAGAGGCGAAAAGACAAAGAAATTATTAACCATAAAAAAACAGATAATTGGGTTACTTCGGCCACATCATGAGTAATGATAAATACCGACTTCTACAGTTGATTCTACAAGGCAAGATTGAGGGTAAAAGAGACCCTGAACGTAGACGTATATCCTGGCTGGCCAATCTTAGGAAGTGGACTGGTCTAACATCAACTGATCTATTTCGAGCTGCTGTGAATAGAATAAGATGGGTCAATGTGGTCGCCAACATCTGTAGAAGATAGGCACATTTAGAAGAAGAAAGTGCAGGACAAAAGATCAGTGGGAAGACGCCAGAACTTGTGGCTAAAAGACCTGAGGAGATCGCTCCTTTGATCGCTCATCTACAGAAAACTTTCGTGCAGCAGTTTCCAAAGCTACAATTGCCATTTGGATCGGCAACCTTCGAAAGGAGATGGCGCAATAAGAAGAAGATCCCTCGTATATCTTTTAGAACCTTCAAAAACCTTTAACCCTTGATTTTTTTAGCTATTTTTTTTTCTTTACTGGCCTAAAGTGATTACACTAATGACTAATGTGAAATAATTATTATGTTATGGTTTTGCTAGTTTTACATAGTTGCGTAATGAAAAACTACATAATATATAATTCCGCACAGTACAATCACAGCCGTTAAAAAAGCCGTAATTTAAATTATTAATTATAATTGTTGAGAAACGAACAGTAGATTACAACTTAATGAAACATCCGGTATACGCTCAATTCTCACGGGGAGCGCTAAATTGTCACTAATAATCAATCTCGACCAACACCTCATCAAATTTTCAAATTTGTAAAACAGGATCCCATTTACAGACTTTATCGTCAGTTCGTGCCCATTCGACATATGTTTATTTTCTTCCTTACAAGACCGGTGAAAATGAATTTATCTGTATAAGGAAAATGTTAATTCTCGGTCTATTATGTTATCTGCGTTTTTAGCGCACTTTCCATTCCGAAGATGCATTGCACGCAAAATGGTTTCGCATCACTAGTTTGGGAAGTTGTTTGATTTCTTTTTGCTATTAACAGTAAAAGTAATAAATCGTTTAATGTTTTTATTTGGTCAATTAATTTTCAAACGGTTTCCATAACTGCATCTGTACTTAAATGCTAGGTACTAGGCACAAAATTACAGGTAAATTTTCTTTTAATTAACAGTAAGAACGTGACGGTTTTCTTACAGCCAATATAAAACATTAAACTTGTTAACGCGTTGGCTCGAAGTGTGTAATAAAATTTTACTTATGTAAATGATGTTCATTGATGATTTTCAAAACTGTTTTCATTAAACAAGCACCAAAAAAACCTTTAGGCCGAGGTCACGAGATACAATCGTTTTACTAGTCCAGTTTATCAAGGTTTTTACCTTCGATTTCCTTGAAATTTACACAGTAGCTAGGAAATATCTTAACTAACCAAATCTACCCAATGCCCATGTGTGCTTTTTCCCTGGGGGTGAATACCCCCAGTGGGGGTACAATTTTTATATCAAAAATAAGTCCTGGGAGCGCTCTGTAACACTGAAAATAATTTTTTTTTTTGAACCTATTCTCTATCCTTCCATTGTTGGATGTACGTCTCCCCCAGTTCTCTCCATCTTTCTCTATCTTGAGCTGTTCTCTGCCATGTGGGACCTCCTTGTTTCCTGATGTGATCTTTCCACCTCATCTGTGGTCTGCCTCTTGATCTCTTTGCATTGTATGGACGCCACTTTCCGATGGCATTGTTCCATCGTCCGTCTTGGAGACGTTCATTGTGTCCAGCCCATATCGATTTCAGTTTTGCTGCTTGTTCTATCGCGTCTACTTGTTCTGGTTCTGATCCACTGGTTACGTTTTCTATCTTTAAGTGATATACCCAACATTTGTCTCTCCATCGCTCTTTGTGCCTTCCTTATCCTATTCAAATTGGCCTGTGTAAATGTCCATGTCTGTGTTCCGTAGGTGAGCACCGGTATTATACAGGAGTTATATACCTTGCTTCGTAAGTATAGAGGGATTGTTTGATTTTTTAGAACGTAAGAAAGTTTGCCGAACGCTGAAAATAATACTACCGCAGAATTTGCACATCCAATAGAGACTATTTTGGACTCAATCTCCTCCTTAAATCGACAATTATATCGAGAAATACAAAAATTAAACTCTATAAAACATTAATACGCCCAGTCCTAACAAAAAGTACTGAAAACATGTTGGGATGTTTCGAAAGAAAAGTACTAAGACGAATCTATGAAGCAGTGAATGACAATGGTGTGTGGAGAAGACGATACAACTTCGAACTTTATAGAATATACCAGGAACCAGATATCGTAAAACATATTAAGACAGGACGTCTGAGGTGGATAGAGCATGTAATGCGGATGGAGCAAAATGACCCAGCTAGAAAAATGCTCATTGATAGACCCATTGGTCAGAGAAGAAGAGGAAGACCCAGAACAAGATTCCTTGATAACATCGATAACGACATGAGAAATATGGGAATACGTGCTTGGCGGAGGAAGGCGATAGATAGAGACGATTGGAGAGAAATTCTTGAGGAGGCTAGGACCCGCGCAGTGTTGTAAAGTCAGAATGATGATAATAATTTTTTTTTTCACATTTCCAAAGTTTATAACTGCTCGTTTTATCATCTGCCTTCATTTATATGGGTTAAATACTGTTTCGCTTTATTTTTTTTCGTTCCTTTAGTGATCAATTTCCTTTATTATATCTACATTTTGATTCAATTTTAAACTTCTTTATTTTTAGTGTTGTCGTTTATTTTCTGTGTAACATGTCCTCATTTTATTTTAGATATATTCTCTCTTTGCTGATTTTCTTGTTGTTTGTCATAGCGTTTGTTATTATATTGTGGTCTCCCGATAATCTCTATAATTTTCCTTTTTTTACATAAAAGTATGTTCAAGGTTGTCTTCGACAATACAAGCTAATGCCTTTCATAAACATGGTCTCTCTTATCGATATGTTCCACTAAAAGTAGATCAAACCTCATGATCTCATAAATATACATAATCGTATGTAGATCTTATCAAATATTTATCTCAATACTTTCATTGACGATACTTTGTAGAATAACGCAATATTGAAATACATCATTATAGTGCAATCACGTTAGCATGATATCCATAGCGTAGTTTAATAATATTTTTAAAATCTTTATGTTAATAAAGCATAAAGATCTTTTTAAAATTAAAAAAGAATACAGGGGAAATACCTTATCTTTTACCTAACAGTTTCTTTCTAATCGCCGCTTTAAAGTATTGTTTAAAGGAAAAGCTTCCTCGACCTACGTTCAGGAAAATGGGGTACCCCAAGGATCAGTTCTAAGTTCCACTTTATTTATAATAACTATTAATGATATTTGCAAGAATGTTCACAACCCAGTGAAGTACAACATATATGCTGACGACTTGATTTTATATTGCCGCGGTAAAGATACGTTCACAACTACGAACTTAATCAAAAAAGCAGTAAATGAACTAACTTCTTGGTCTATAAACTTTGGTATTAATTTCTCGACTGAAAAACCAAAAGTACTCGTAACCTACAAACTCAAAACTACAACACGTAGCATATTATTACCTCAAATTACATTAAATGGTATTCCGCTCACAACTGCTAATGAACACAAGATACTAGGTTTAATTTTTGATAGTCGACTAACATGAAAACCACAGATTACAAACGTCAAAGCTAATTGCTTAACTAGATTAAGTATATTAAAATCTCTAGCAAACCATCACTGGGGAACTGATAAAGATATCCTAATTAAGCTATACAGATATCTCATTCACTCTCGACTGGATTATGGATTTGAATACATGTCAGCATCAAAGACTTATTTAAGGACTTTTGAAATTATTCAGAATACCGTTCAGATCCAGTCCCGTCGAAAATCTTCGCTGTATAACAGGTGAACTTCCCCTTTCTCTTCGCGGGCCACAACTTCTGACATACTTTGCTAGAGTGTCTTCGAATCAAAACAACCCTATATAAGTTAATATACAAACCGTATAATAATTGTGAACCCTATAACTGTGAAACAATAAATACATTACCTCAAATTTTACTCCCACTTTCACGACCTGATTTTTCAATAACAGATACTCATATACTGTCATCAACTCCTCCTAGGATTAATAACATACCAAAAATTAACCTTTCGCTTAATAATTATCACAAAAATGAAACCAACAGTCAAATTCTGAGGCAATCTTTCCTAGAGCTGGTCAACACAAACTCATATGACGAGATTCTCTACACAGGTGCATCTAAAACTGAGACAGGTGTCGGATATTCCGTAACAACTTCAAATAGTATCATTCAGAAGTTCTGCCCTCCACAATCCACCTCTATCCGTACAGGAGAGCTGTACGCCATCCTACAAGCATTAAAATGAGTATGTAACCAAACGAAAGCCAAGAACACTTTAATATGTATTTCGATGTCCTCCATCGAGTCGATTAAATATATATATACAGGGTGTTTCAAAAAAAGGTAACCCCGTCTCTAGGGTAGGTAAAAAACTGAAAAATAATTGGGGTTTGCTAATTAAACAATTTTTGTAACGCCATCCGTTTTCAAGATACAGGGCGTTGAAGAAAAAAAAAATTTACGCATTTTTTACGATTTTGCCGAAACTGCTGGCAACATTGTAATGAAATTTTATACGAATATGTTTTGGAAGCTAATACATCCCATGAATTTGTTTTTATATCTGATTCTCATATAGGGCGCTAGTTACACGGATCGTACTAAGTATTAGTCAATATAACTTTTTTAAGAGTATAATTATTAATCAAAATTTCAAGTAAACTTAAACATCATTCAATTTTACACGAAAAAGGTACTCTTGGTAAAACTCGATACTGTGTACCGTTTTCGGAATATTTTGATTTGAAAATTATGAAGTAATAATTGATGCTGGTATAAAATAGTTAGTAATTAAACAAAACTCACAAGAAGAAAATTAAATTAATGACTAAGAACATAAAATAAAATTCAATTACAGTAAATGTTCAAAATGCCCTCCGTTTTCGCGAATACACAAGTCTATTCTTTTTTCTAAAGATTCCATTAACCTTCTAAACGGTAGGGGATCGGCTATGATGTCATTAAATTGACGTTGAATTCTTTCTTCCAATTCTTGGCGTGAATTTACCTCTGTAGCATAGACTTTTTCCTTAATATACGACCAAACTGCGTAGTCCAAAGGGTTAAAATCGCATGACCGAGGAGTCCAATGAATCGAAGCTTCTGCACCTCTACCAATCCATCGATTCGGAAAATGATTACTCAACCAATTACGACACCTTCTATCAAAGTGTGGTGGAACTCCATCGTGCATAAAAAATAAAGATCTTCGCTCGTTTAGCGTTAAATCTTCTAATATCTCGAATAAGGAATTGTTTAAAAAATCAAGATACATATCACCATTTAAATTTCCAGGTAGAATATGATAACCTATTAATTTGTTACCTAAAGTTGCTGCCCAAACATTAACTTTAAATGAGTGTTGGTAATGTGATACCCTTTTGACTCGTGGATTCTCATCACACCAGTAGTGTGCATTATGGGAGTTAAACATACCTTGTCGCGTAAAGGTGGCCTCGTCCGTAAAAAGAATGCATTTTAAAAAATCCACTCTAACCGGTAGATCATCTGGCAAGAGCTCTTGGACTTGTCTGTAATGATAAGGATGTAATTGCTGTTCTTTCAGTATCCGCCAAGTACTTGAAGAAGAAGTATTTGTTTGTCTTGCTATATTCCTTACGTTAACTGTTGGATCTTGATTAAGTAAATTTAAAATATTATTTTCTTTATTAATTGTTCTTGTTGTTCTTGGTCTACCAGAATTTATTTTATTTGGTCTCACATTCCCAGTTTCTCGACAACGTCGTTCAACGGCTCTAAATGTTTTTTTACTTGTTAAGTTTCTTCTAGGAAACTTTTCTGCATAACGTGTCACAGCTGCACTAGAACATCCTAAACATTCGCCTAAGGTTAATAACATGTCAGTGTATTCAACATTTGAGTACATTTTGATTTTATTTTACAAATAACAAGGCTTCAAACTCTAATTATTGTTGATTTATCGTCATAACAATCAATAAATGTCAGATTTCCATGGCACACTTGGAGAAAATAGAGGTATACCTATACCTATTAGAACTTTATTATTACTACCAGCATCAATTATTACTTCATAATTTTCAAATCAAAATATTCCGAAAACGGTACACAGTATCGAGTTTTACCAAGAGTACCTTTTTCGTGTAAAATTGAATGATGTTTAAGTTTACTTGAAATTTTGATTAATAATTATACTCTTAAAAAAGTTATATTGACTAATACTTAGTACGATCCGTGTAACTAGCGCCCTCTATGAGAATCAGATATAAAAACAAATTCATGGGATGTATCAGCTTCCAAAACATATTCGTATAAAATTTCATTACAATGTTGCCAGTAGTTTCGGCAAAATCGTAAAAAATGCGTAAATTTTTTTTTTCTTCAACGCCCTGTATCTTGAAAACGGATGGCGTTACAAAAATTGTGGATGCGCTACAAGGACATGCGCTCTCAACGGTACTATTTATTCTATCACTAGATAAAATAATAAAAAAGCTGTCAAACGCAGGAACTATAATCAAGAACATAATAGGATATGCGGACGATATAACCATAGTAGCAACAGATAAAAGGCATTAAAGGAAACCTTCCAAGAAATATAAAACGAAGCTAAACTGAGAGGACTGGAAATAAATGAAAATAAAACAAAATACATGAACGTAAGTAAGAAAAAGAAGACACAAATGACAGAACTGACAATAGATGCACACAGTTTAAAAGAGGTTTAAACATTCAAATATTTGATAGTACCTACTAGTCAACAGAAGAAACGAAAGTGTAGATATAAAAAATGTGTGTGTATGCAATTTACGGACATTAACACTTTTTCACTTGTAGGGTTAACATTTTTATAGCTTTAAACTGAAATACGTGTTTCTTCCAAAAAAGGAGTCTATTCTAAATAATTTCAAATGTTTATTCAACGCGTGTAGCATGCATGTATGCGATATGGTCTTTAAGAAAATGTTTAAACGTCTAATGAAAGGCCGTACCGTTATTATAATGTAATTAATGAGTTACATTATTGCCTCATAATCTCTTCATGATTATTCTTATAAGGAAATTTCCTGGATGTAGATTAAACAATCTGCTCACTATTACATTATTTTTACCATGTTAGGCTGCGCCCACGTACTAGATTGAAAATTTTAAAGGCATAATGGTTTCGGCGTATATACGTAATGGTGTTGTATGATATTAGTGTTTACAGGAAGTTTTGATAAAATTTTCTTCCTTCAAAAAACTCAAAAGTTGATTAAGTTGTGACATATTAAAACAGTTTAAAAGAACTTAATCAACAAACAATGACATCAGCTGACCCGGCAAAGTTTGTTTTGCCATATAAATTATTTCTAGTGGACATTTTGGTACTTATATAAAAAATAACTTATTGAAAGTAAGTGGGGATAGATTCTATGACTGAAAGACGAATGGAGCGCTGTAGACGATGTCGGCCGATAAAAATGCTAAAACACCAACTATTCATTTCGTAATTCAACGTACTTCATTAACGTAACTTAAAGTTTAATATCATAAAAGTTATATCTGAATTTAAAAAAGTGAAATATATTTTTTATCTTAACATATTGGTTATTGTGAAATATTTCCGCTGTATAAACTAAATGTGAGAATGGACTTCAGAAACAGTTTTGAATCTGGATCAGCACCATAAGTAAGCCGTTCAATGGTTCAGGTGGTGTTTCAATTTCTGGTAGTTGCACTTTCGTAGCGCGCAACACATCCCGACAATGGGAACACTCCCTGTCCATAGCACCAATCGTCACTTTAGATTCTTGTTCTTCTTTTTGTTTAGACACGACTGTTACTTTTTCAATGTGTCTCCAGTAAGTTGTCTCTCTATCGTTTTCGTGGTCTTGTCACTGATCATCCTACTATTGGGAACCGTCTTCACTACTCTCTTTGCTGCCATTCGGCTTATATGATCGTTCCATTCTACTCTTCTATTTCTTACCTAGTTCTTGATGTTCTCCACCTTGCATCTACGTCGTATATCTGCACCTCTACCTCTGTCCTACAGTGTCTTACCATCGATTTTTCTTAGGGCTTTCAACTCTGCTGTATCTAGCATTCTTTTTGTTCTCTGTGTGCCGGGCCGTATTTCTGCCCCGTACGTCATTATTGGTCTGATAACTGTCTTGAAAATTATGCCTTTTATTTCTTTCCCGATATTTTTATTTCTCCATATTGTTTCATTCAGACATCCTGTGGCTCTGCTTGCTCCATTCACTTGATCTTCCACTTCCGTTTCGAGCTTTCCGTAGCTACATAGTGTGATGGCTAGAATTTAAACTCCATCACTTGTTTTATTATCTGGTCCTCCAGCTCCAACTTACATCATAGTAGATTTGCTGCTATAACCATGAATTTTGTCGTTTTTGGGAAAATTAACATGTTAAATTTTTTGGCAGTTATATTGAATTAATGCAGCATACGTTGTAAATTATTCCTCACCAGAAAATTTAAATCTCAAACTTGTTTTGTAATAGATAAGGAAGGTAATCTAAAGACCGATACTGACGAAATATTGGAAACATGGCGAAACTACTGTGGCGAGCTTTATAAAAATAACAAGGTACCAGCAGAAAATCAATTCCCCTCTGACTACCCTAGAGAACCTACTGTCTTACTCGCTGAAGTCAAAGATGCAATTAAATCTCTTAAAGAGAAATAAATCCCCAGGCATTGATTCAATACCACAGTTACTATAGTTACTAGGTAACAAAGGATTACATATTATCCATTCTATGTGTCGCTATTTGGAATTCAGGAAAATGGCCACCTGATTGGTGTATCTCAATTTATATCCCGCTACACAAAAGAGGAACTACTACCAGATGTGAAAACTACCTCATACTGTCACTAATAAGACATGCTATTAAAATCTTGTTGCATATCATCAAAAACAGATTAAAAACCTATCTACATTACCAAATACCTCAGGAACAAGCGGGGTTTGTAAAGAGTCAAGGTACACAGGAACAAATCCTGAACCTGAGATAACTCATTGAAAAGTCTAGAGAATTTCAAGTATCTATGAGTATATGCTCGTTAACTACCAAAAGGCATTTGATTGTATAAGCTGGATAAATCTGTGGTCCATTTTAATAGAAATGGGCGCACCAATGCCTCTGGTGACACTTATTAAAAATCTGTACCAGTACAATATAGCAACAGTACGACTAGATCAGAAGTTCTCAAACCAATTCAAGACCGAGAGAGGTGTTAGACAAAGATGCGTGTTGTCACCTGACTTATTCAACATTTATGGTGAATATGTCATGAGAATGGCTTTAGATGGATGGGCCGGTAGAGTGACAGTAGCCGGTAGGAAAATCTCCAATTTAAGATTTGCTGATGGCACTACACTTATAGCAGCAAATGAGCAAGAAATGTTTAATCTCCTGCGAAGAGTTGAGTACGAAAGCAATAAAGTTTGTCTGAAAATCAATAAAGTTAAGACAAAAATAATGGTGGTCGACAGATTCCACACTATTCAACTGACTAATATGTTACAGGAATACCAGATAGTGGACAGTTTTGTCTATCTCGGGTCTAGTATAACTAACGATGGTAACTGTGAATCAGAAGTTCGGAGACATATTGATATGGCAAAAAATGCGATGATTCGCCTAACTAAAGTTTGGAAAGACAGATCTATCTCTCAAAATATCAAGATGAGACTGGTAAATGCCTTTGTATTCTTAATATTTCTATACGGGGCAGAGAAATGATTTCTTCGCGGACGCGAGCGACAAAAAATTGTTGCCTTTGAGATGTGGTGCTGGAGAAGAATGGTGCGCATACCTTGAACAGCTTATAGGACAAAAATTTCTATTCTGAACCAACTCGAGTTTAAAAAAATGTTGTCCACAATATGTCTGCAACGTATTCTGCAATTTTTTGGTCACGTGGTTCGCAGAGGTAACGATAGTTTGGAAAGATTGTTTCTGGAAACGTTCCGGCGAGAAGATCAAGATGGTCCGACCAAATTAAGAATTCAGCTGGAAACTCATTCTGCGAAGCACTCAGAGCAGCTGAAGATAAAGTCAATGAAGAAAAATTGTTAGGAATATTGGAAGAAATCACGATCCTCAGTAATGGGGAAACGACAAGAGAGAGAGAGAGAGAGAGAGAGAGAGAGAGAGAGAGAGAGAGAGAGAGAGAGAGAGAGAGAGAGAGAGAGAGACGTTGCAAATTACACTGCCTAAGGTAATTGCAGGGTGGATCGAGTAGCTCTGCGGTCACTACAGCCGGTCTCAAACTAGAATAAAATGTAGAGGGTGATTGGCAAGATTAGCAACCTACCAATCTTAAAAAGGACTACTGCTCAAAGAAACAATGTGAAGACTCGGAATCGGATTGACGAAATAATAGTAAAATTCAACTTTTTTATGGAACAATTAAACTAATTGATTTTTCCGGGACTTGCCGGGAGGTGTAAATAGTACAGTTCATATTATTTTATCGAGCTACCGCAATTTAAAAAAATTCAAGCTTTTGCGTATCATGCTACCTGCGAACCGAGATATTGCAAATTTTTTCAGCACGCTCCAATCAATAAACTTTCACCTTTCTGTATCGAACGATTGTTCTTAAAAATTCTTATTTTTTTGTCCCTGATATCTTGCATTAACGCTTCCAACCATCTTTGTCTATGACTTTTTCAGTTTTCCCAAGTTTCTTCTTTGTACTTTTAAGCATTCTCTGTCTAACCTACAGTTAAAACCATTATATTTTTATAATCACCCAATATATGAATTCACATGAATTCTTTTCAGTCATCTTTTCAATCAGAATTTACAGTCGCAACGGAATCAGAAAACTGTTTTATAAGGTTTACAAAAACCGTGTAACATAATAGTGAGAATATCATTTTCGCTTCACGCACCACAACATCAAATAATTCAGTGCACCTGCTTACGTAAGTACACCTACAGTATCAACAAAAACTAATCAAGTTACGCAAATAGATCTATATTGCTCGATGAAAGAAACCGTTATCAACACAATACCAACTTCGATTCTATTTATCTACTTTATGTAGGTCCCACGACAATACAATAGGAATGTGGCCGTACAATACTAGAGATAAAATTCAGGTGCATCGCTACAAGAAGTTCAATATATCAAATTCACCATTAGCGTTTGTCATGGGCAGTCGTCTCTCGAGAAGGAGTAAGTCTAATGTTTATTAATGATGAGAAACACGAAGTTTGAAACTGGACGCATAAGAATAAGTCAATCCTTTAGATCATTACTTACAATTTACCGTAAGAAAATTTAAATAAACCAATTTTAGTGTGGCCTAAATTTGTTTTTACAATCTTAAAATAGTCTCGTTCGATATTTTCAAATAACGGTAACACAATATGATATATATTAAATAGTTTTATTTTTAAAGTAGAAATATTAGTATTTAAAAACTACTTCCAAGATCAAAGAATATACGTACAACAAAGGCGAATAATAATTGGAAGAACTATAGAGGTATCAATCTATTGAATGCAATTTCTAAGATTAATTAAACAATAGTTTCAAAAATATTACATAATACTCCAGTCGTCAGAGACAAAAATGATACTGAACCTCTAAAAATCATACGAACAAGCCAAAAAGATGCACCAAAGTTTGCCACTCCTACCCCCGGACTGCTCCCTAAAGCCCCCCTCGTAGGGAGAAAACGGGAAACATCGGTTTTGCACGCCGTAGAAAAAAATTTTTCACACCATAAATATAGCTGAGATAATTTTAAAAACACAGAAAACATAGTATGAAGCTCCGCGCTAGCCTAAAGTATCGCCTACTGTTATTGAAGTTATTGACGAATTCTATTTAAAATTCCGCAGTGTATATTGATCAATTGTTTATAGTCGGACAATTTTCAATTAAAGGTGACTAATCTACAAATTGAAGTAAACGGTAGCGGCAACCATGTAAATTCTTACGGGGTCATTTTTATTGTGTATCCTTCGTCCATGTAAATATGTAAAAAAGTAAGATAGTCTCATAAAAATTTGCCCCCATAACAATATAAATTGGTGCGATTCACGAGTGTATATTAAGACAAGTTCATTGAATAGTTTGAAACATCGGTAAACTTATCAATATTTTGCTGGTCTATATATATTTACGTTCTTAGAAAGAATGGGAATGAGAGAAATTTGATATTTTAGTTTATTCATTATACATTATATGTGCATAGGCGTAGTGTGCTCTATTTCTTGGGAATATATTTATTAAATAGACTTTATTATTAACTTTAAAATAGTTTTGAGGTAATGATGATGATGATGATGATAGTGTGTTTGGTATGGAAACCAGTCCTTTTGCCACAGATTTTTAAATGATTTATGTTATGTTTATCAATTAAAAACTTGATTGTACTAAATTTATATTATATATCCGGATGCATATAAGTGATTACATATGAGTTCGTATATAGATTTCTGATTCAATGACAGTAGGTGGGTTATGTTTACTGGAAGTTGCACATTACTTTTAACTAGGTTCTCATAAAACGTAGATGAGAGTGCTTTATTTTTAATACATCCAAACAGTATGTGATTAACATCACACTGGGAAATATTATCGCATAAACACTTTCCTGATTCTATAATGTTTAATCTAGCCAGGTGAGCAGGAACAGCACCGTGACCAGTTTTTAATCTTGTGATAGTTGCTGCTGATCGTTTAGATATATTATAATGGAATATGTGTGGTAATTAGTTAGGGATGGTAACGTAGGATGGATCTTGTAATAATGATTATTTGAAGTATTCGCCAATATTTTCCATCTGTCCATCTGTTTTGAGGTAAGTAAAATAAATTTGAGGCAAGTTTATTCTTTATATAGTATTAGCCCATTAACGGCCGCTCACTATACAAACAGAAATTTGACAATTAATTTATTAGATTGGAATAAAAACGCATAAGTTAAAACTAATTTACAACAATTTAATTTTTTCGCATTTTCAAGGAAAACAGTACAATTTTTAGTAAAGGAACATATTGTATCTTAAATGAAAATTAAATTTTAAGGTGAAAATTTTCGAAACATTCGGGGTGTAGTTACATTCTACACCTTTTACATAAATAAATAGTATTACTTTTGCATATCCTACATTCTTGCACTATTATCTCTTTTTGTAATGTGGCCAATTACAAGTTTCTTCACAATTATAAATTATAAATATAAATCTTTCTTTTTGCTTTCATGCTTTCTTTTATAATGTACACTTCTTTATCCTCATCCTTTGACCAATGCATATCAACTAGAAGCAGAGTGTGAACAATATAATATACATATATGCTAATAATTTTTTTTAAATCTATGTTATTCATTTCAAAATTGTGACGGTTATTCTGCGATGTATAAATATTTGTAAAATACAGAATAATTACTTTTTTATCAAAAAAGAGTGAAAAAACTTCAATATATGACTTGCCTCCATGGTTGGCTTTTATAATATTGTCTAAATATCAATCAGACTGATGTTGAATTACTACTGAGCACGAAGGAATATCTGTTGTTACAAGTTGAGACAAATTTGGATTTACTATTTTTGCCTGGTTTTTTCTTTGGACGTTTTATCTGTGGTTCAGAGGAATATCATAATCAGAATCGTCAGAATTCCCAATCACTTGTATTTCATATGTACCTGCAATATCCGATTTTATTGATTCTTCACAAATAATATTATCATCAATGTCTTCTACATCAGAAACTTTCTAATCTAATCTCGGCGGCAAATAAACCACATTAAGTGAGTTAGCATTTTCACAATCTGAGTCTTCTTCTAACAAAGCTATTAACTCTTTAGCAGTTAGTGCCATCTTCATTTCATATTTCGAGAATTTACTGAAATAAACAAATGCACTACTATATACACGTATTCACTTACTTCATTTTAATTTATATGAACTTCATACTATATTTTTATATTTATATAAACAAATAAACACAAGGAAACTTTCAAATTAAGAAAAACAAATACAACGTTTACAGCAAACAGCAATTCTATAAATAGAGAATAATGTGTAATGAAGAGATCGTATGTTAAAATTTCAGATTGTTTAGTCTAATGAAAAAAATAAGGATTTTCCAAAGTTTTCTGTTTTTTGAAGTTCTGTATTAGGTACTCTCTAATAAGAATAAAATTTTACTTTAATTTGTTAGACAACTATAAGATACCTGCCAAAGACACATGATAATTTAATAATTATATTGGTCTTAGATTTAATTTTTACGTAATTACTTATTTGTTTAAATAAATAATTAAATCAGTTCAAATCAAGTTAACACAAAACAAATATAACGTTTATAGCAGACAGCGATTTTATAAATAGAGAATGAAGTGCAACGACGAGATCGTATGTTAGAATTTCAGATTGTTTCGTCTAATGAAAAAATAAGTATTTTGCAAAGATTTCTGTTTTTTGAAGTACTGCATTATATACTCTATAATAATAATAAAATTTTACTTTATTTTGTTAGACAACTATAAGATACCTCTTAAAAGACACATGATAATTTAATAATTATATCGGTCTTAGATTTAATTTTTACGTAATTACTTATGTGTTTAAATAAATAATTAAAAATTTTTTTGGTACGTCTCTGCAAAATTGATAAGTGGAATATGATTTCGTTGAAAAGTTATTGTTAAGAGCTTCGTTAAGTGCGATGTTGCCAAGTAATCACCTTCAATCAAAAATTGTGTTACTATAGTGTCTGCTTTATAGTTAATTACTGAAATTTCTGTTAGCGTGTTCTTTATAGAAATGTAAAAGAACACCATTTTTATTGATGTGAAACATCTAATGTGGCGGATTACACCGACTAGTGGAGTAGCTTCGCTATGTAACTCTCTTTAACTCTTTATAGTCACTGCGCGTCACGAAAAAGAGGCCACCTAAAATTTTTGCCATTTTTTAATTTTTACGAATCAAACCACAAAGTGATTGTAATTAGATGTTTGTGTAATGTTTAAGAATATGTTCTAAAGCAGTATGCAATCATTTTTTAAATAAAAAATGACAAAAAATAACCTTGCAAAATAATGATTTTATTGAAAAATAAAAAAAATTAACATTGTACATTTTTCCTGTTTTCTTTATAAAATTACAATTAAGTCGTGATTATTAATACTGTGTATTACCACCTCTATTGTGAATTACACTCCTCATTTGATTTGGCATTGAATTGATCAAATTCTGGATGTCGTTTTGAGGAAAAGCTTCCCATTCTTCCATTAGCTCCAACAGAAGCTGCTCACGATTTATTGGAGCAGGTATTCTGTTTCTTACCCTTCGTTTAAGTTGATCCCAAACATGTTTAATATGGTTCAAATCTGGACTTTGAGCCGGCCAGTTCATTTTTGGCACACCGACAGTTTCCAAATATTGCGTTACCATTCTGGCTACGTGTGGCCGCGCGTTGTCTTGCATAAAAATAAAGTTCTCGCCGACAAACCCAGCAAAAGGCATTACATGCTCGTCTAGAATTTCGGTAATGTATCGGTGTGCATTTAACGCTCCTCTATCAATAAATACGAGATCGGTACGGCCCTCGAATGAAATGCCTGCCCAAAACATTACCGAACCTCCTCCAAAAGCAACACGTACTCGTCGAACACAAGCAGCATATAGTTCCCCACTTCTTCTGTATGTTTTGATGTGACCGTCTGAGCCATAAAGAACCATCCTGGACTCATCACTAAATAAAACATTTTTCCAATCTTCTATCGTCAAATGCTCGTGATCTGTAGCAAACTGTAGTCGGCGTTGTCGATGTGCTGCTGTTAACAAAGGTACCGTGGCTGGACAGCGAGCCCTTAGACCAAATTCCCCTCAACCTTCTTCTCACGGTAGAAGTGCTTAAAGTCCACCGGTGAGCATTTTGAAAACAGTTTTGGATTGATCTAGCCGTAAAGAAGCGATTTTGCAAAGAAGTGCGTTGTAAAGAACGGTCTTCTCTGGTCGTCGTGATTCTTCTCACGCCTGATCCTGATCGTCGTTCGTGAGATCTAGTCTCTACGAATCGTTGGTAAATTTTTTGGACCATACAACGACTGACTCAAAGCTGTCTGGCCACTTGTCGAAGTCGTAAAACTGATATCAATTCTGCAAATTTATTACCCGTAATTGACCTGCCGGCACCGTTTGTCGGTGCCTAAAAGACGCTAATAGTGTTTCTGCATTGTGGGAATTTAGTTACAATGCAAAATAAATTGAATGAACTTAGTTATTCAAAAGTTCTTACAAAATTCTAGGTGGCCTCTTTTTCGTGACGCGAAGTGTAGTAAGCAGTTGTCATTTGGAACACCTTGCCTGTTTTACTTACTTAAAAGTTATCACAGTGACAATAAAATATAAATGAAGTAACCGACGAAACTGATCACAATATTTTAAGAAATTTTTTTAATAAATGTATTTTTAAATAAATAATCTACTATTTTTTTTTAACTGAATACTTTATTTTTATTGATAAAATATCCTTTCATAAAATCGGCGTCTCGCGAGGCTCATCATTTTTTTTTAGATTTAGTTTTAACAATAAAGTTCCGATTGATAAGCAATATAATCTTACCTTGAACTTGATATTATATTCATGTATTCATGTTATGGGTTACTGCTAAATACATTTTAATGTGAAAATTATGCATAATTATTCAAAATAATGCCCGTACTCTGATAAGCGGTAATACTTTGTTTAAAAACTAGTTTACTGGAGCTAACTGTCATTCCGTTTATCCATTTAAACTTGTTTAAAGTATACTTCAGCTACACAGTTACCCGTTATCGTTTTCTAATATATTAAAAGCATTTATCCAAATTAGTAAAGAGACGCGAGTTCTGGGTGCGCAGTGACAAAATTTGAAAAAGTAGGAAAAGCTTAATTCTCTCTGAATTGACTGAGCAGTTATATTCATATAATTTGCAGGTTACTTTTGTAAAGTGTTAAATATGGAAAATATGCGAAAAGTACAAGTTCTAAATCATCAAATGCAAAAAGTAATTTATAAAGTTTTAAAATTTACAAAAAGTTAAGCAGAAAATAGAAAATAGACAATTATATTTATTAATAATTTATCCGTACGTTCTCCAGAATCAGGTCTTCGACTGAGTTTTTATTTAGCCGATATTCACATTTCTCATTTTCAAGTTCATTGTCAGTCCGCATTCTTTATATTATGCTCTTTATAGTTTTCTAACGATATAAATTATATCATCCATAGAGATCGATCCAGATATACATATTAAAAAAAAGAATAAGTGATAGACAACACTCTTGTCGTAGGTCTTTCATAGTAGGTATTTAATTTCTCACTTGTTTTTATTTTATATTTTAACTGATGTCGTATTATTTGAATGCCACTTGACTGTCACTGAACAGATTATTTTCATTGGGTTGCTCGTATTAGTTCGATGTTCAGCCTTTTACTCTATAGCTTCTTTATCAATATATTATCATATTTTATGTTTGTTCTAATTCTATTAGGACTATATGAATTTTTATCTTTCTTTGTTGTTTTTCGATTACTAATTTCATTGTAAATATGTTGTCTATTGTTGATTATCTGGTTCCAAAACCACATTGTTCTTCCTATTATTTTGTGCGGATATTATCTTCTATAAGGATTCTCAATGTTCGAGATTACTGTCATCCTATAGTGGGAATGATGGCGATTCCTTTATAGTTTCTGAAGCTATTCCGTGGTCCCCTTTTTGTATATTTGTACAATATGTACTCGATATATTCATCTATGCGTCTTTCTTGCAGACTTTTCTATTCAAACATCGTTAAAAAAGTTATTTCAACACATCCAATCAATTAGTTAGGTTCGGTACAATATGAGAGGGCGCTTGAAGGGGGTGGGGTTTTATTTTGTTTTTTTTTATTTTCATTATTCGATAGTGTAACTCTTCAGGAGTATCCAATTAAAATGTTAGAGTGATCGGAGCAAAATTGACGGAGTTATAGGCATTGAGGAGTGAGTGAGTTGAGTGAGTTGAGTGAGTGAGGTGACTGAGTGATATGAGTGAGTGAGAACTAAAGGGAAACGATGGGGTTATTTCCACCGTGCCCGTAGCGCACCAAACCCTCGTGGTGACCTGTCGAATTTTTGTTACAGGATTTGTTAGGTAGCTGATTCGTTTTTTGGCCTTTTGTGGGGGTGAAAATTATATACAACACTTTTAATTAGCGGTTTATTTGCTTCCACGATCTTTTACGGTAACGCTTTACAACTTAAACACTTATTGTACAACACTAAACCACTAAACTAACTTATGTGCTCTTGTTGTGTGTCACGGGTAAGAGAGAGAAAGAGAGACGAGCTTCTTTAGCGACTTGTATACTTGAAAAACTTAAGGCTGTTTTAGCAGTTCAAGTACACTGCGATTTGAAATGGGCGTATCACTTACTTTTCTACACTGCTTACGCGAGACCATCTTTACTCAGTGCCGCCGGCCGACGGGTAGTTTAATGACAACAAATACATTATTCTCCATTCAAATTAGTTTTAACACGAACTAACTGACCGTACGTTCATGAGATTTGACGTCACGAAGGCGATAACGATGAAACTAAGCCTAATGATGAGTAACACGTTTCACTATTAGATTTCAGTATTTCTTAGCAATTTTCTTTCAAATTGGAACACGCTTTTCTCGACTATTACTGGACACAGAAAGGTGAAACAAAAATCAACGATTACAGAAAAAAAAACTCTTTCGAGTGATGGGCGTAAAAAGTTTGGTTATAATAGAACGTTAAACAGTATATTCCAATTTTTCAACAGAAGTTTCAAAAAAATAAAAAAAGTAAAACCATCAGTTTAAAGGCAACATAATTTCGAATAACGTGTCCAAATTTCGAGACATTTTGTCAGTAAATAACAGAGAAAACACTGTCTCTAGGTTTTGGTGCACCGATAAAACAGCCTTAATGAGACTGACTTTATATTACTAGAGAGGGCAAAGGGACGAGAGGTGTGCGAGCAGAAGAGGTGTCAAATTCGCTGACTATCTTCTGGTCTTTTTTTGCTAATAGATATTTGATATTCACACTACAGAGGCGGCGTTAGATTAAATTTGAGTAGTGAAAAATTAGTTGGTTTTCCAACAAGGACAGTAAGTTAGGTAAGTGAGTGAAATAGGTGAGTGATTGAGGTGAGTGATTGAGGTGAAACAGTGAGTGAGGTGAGTGAGTGAGCACAAAGATTGACATTGGAATAAGTACAGTGTCAAACTCTCATAATTATGCACTCGCCGCAGATAATAATTGAATTACTAGAGAGGATAAAATGGCTGCAGATGCAACAAAAAAAAGCAGAGTTCGTCGAAAGCAGGAGCAAAAAGATGCTCTAAGCTCTAAGCTTTTGTTTAACGCGTTTTTCTCGGAATAATTTTTTTTGAAGTCGGTGTTCACTGTATCTCAAAAACTACTTGATCGATCCTACTCAAATTTTACTATAAATACCGTAAAATAACTTTTTTTTTATTTTGGAAAATTAGCAGCCATTTTTTTAATTTTTAATATTTTTGTACGAAAATTTCAGATAGTACTTTTGAAATATCATACTATATTTAACTAATGTTATAAATAAATTTTTCAAAAACAAATCTTAAAAATATGTTTACAATATTGAAAATAAATCCTATACTTCCTCCCTTAACCACCGTTCCACTCGACCACGTGGCTCATCACTATAGTAGAAACCACAGTTAGAATGCAGTGCAGGTAAGATAGGCAATGTATTTCTTACGGAAGAACGGTTGATCACTTTGCGGTTTGCCCCGTGCAGCGCATCAGGGCCGGATTTAAGAATCATATTACTAGAATATACGCGCACACAACAATTGCCTACGGTTATATAAAAGACTGTCATAATTGTTTCAACTAAAGCATGATTCAATCATCGATGTATAAATAAGAGAGTTAGATTGTCGGACTAAATAATAACGTGAAGAAAAAATACTATAAAGAAGTAAAATATATCAAAAACCTATTGTCGATAGCTTATCTATATTTATCAATTTTCAATGGCTTCCATTGTAAACACATTCTTTGGGAAATAAAGATGATTATAAAGTCATTAGGAGAAGCTAATCGGTTTTAATCCCCATTGTCGATTTGGTTACTGGCCATTAGACCAAAAACTTGTTGGCAAAAACTATGAAAACAAAGTTCCATTTCATTTTCGCAAGCGGATGAAAGTACCCTACATCATGGAGTCGTTGCCAGTATCTGTCGTGAATTTCAAACAGGGTATGAATCTTGGTGTGCAAGAAAAATTTATTGAACTATCGTCTGAACTTAAAAAATGATGACAGCTTGACTATTACTACGGAAAAAGTTTCGAAAATGTGCGTTGTGAGTGTTCGTAAATTTTATGAGATCCGCGAAGAGGCCCAGCAAGGCAAACTGAAACCGATACAAAATAGGAAGAAAAAAAAAACAGTTTCCAGTCTAATTCACGTTAGAATACTTACGATGAGGAAGTGAAATCTCACATTTGGAAAATTGTCCATGATTTTTTTTTGGAAAACGTACCACCGTCGATAGCATAATGAACAGAGAGAAGGATGATGAGGAACTACCAGCTTTTTCAAAAACCACATTTCGTAGGCTACTCAATGACATGGGTTTTGAATATGTAAAAGAGGACGAGATTCGATAATGATGGAAATAAAATATATCATATACCGGAGACACAAGTACCTCAGCCTAATAAAAACATTGAGGAAGAAGGATAATGTAAACCTTATTTATACCAATGAGTCTTGGACTAACGTCGGTGCTTCAGTCAAGAGAGAATACAACGATGAAGAATCCACGAGATGCCTTCATAAAAGGGCTCTCTACTCGACTGAAAGCTCCAACCCAAAGGGGTCCTCGGTTTGTTCTTCTTCATGCTGGAAGCGAAACCGGTTTTGTGGCATGGGCCGAATTAACTTTCTTGGTCAAGAAGGGAACCGCTGATTACCACGACGAAATGAACAGGGATCTATATGAAGAATGGTTTGAGAAGACGTTAATTCCAAACTTTTGCCGAAAGATAAAGAAAACATTCTCGTTTTGGATAACGCGTCATACCACTCCCGTAAATTTGATTTTCCAAAAAAATTGTGGAACAAAAGGCAAATCAAGAATTGATCAAAATTGCGGAAAAATATGGCGTTAAGATTTTGAGACTGTCGCCTTACCATTGCGAGCTGAACGCGATTGAGATGGTGTGGAGTCAAGTGAAAAGGTATGTGGCTTCAAACAACGTCGATTTTGAAAAAAAAAAAAAAAACGGTAGAACGGTTGATAAAAGAAGCTTCCCAACGCGTATCTAAAGAGCAGTTGCATAATTATGTGAACCACGTCAAGAAAGTAGAAGAAAAAATGTTTGCGGTGGACAATTTGCAGGACGATATTGAACCGGTGATAATTAATATAAGAGGATGATAATTCAGAGGATGAGGACGATTTAGATATGGATTGCGATTAGTATTAATTATATATCTCAAATTTAATGATCAGTTGTTTTTTTAGTACTGTACGTACAGTAAATTTCAGTTATGATCTTGTGTATTTTATGTATATATATTTATCGTGTCGTATACTACTACTGGGTAAACTACTTGCATTTTTATTCTATATATGTATATAAGTATTTACGAGGTATTAGATATTTTATGTATACAGGCATTTTTTATAGAATTAATTTGTTTTTTTTTCTTTGTTTATTCTCTTATTTAACTCAGTTAAATTAATGAGTTAAAACAAAAAGGAAATTTTACCATGGATGTGGGAAACTACGTGTTTTTCAACAGTGGAGACAATGAACGTGTATTTGGGGTGGGATTTTTTATAAAGAAAACATTTGCCAATCTGGTAATAGATTTTGAGGCAGTCACAAGCAGATTATGTAAAATAAGAATAAGAGGAAAATATAGAAAAGTAACCCTTATAAATGTGCATGCACCAACAGAAAATACAGATGAAGACGTTAAAGATAGCTTTTATGAACAATTAGAACATATGTTTTACAAAATACCATCATATGACATAAAAATAATTGTAGGAGATTTGAATGCCAAGATTGGCAGGGAGGATATATACAAACAAATAACAGGGGGAAAAAGTAATCATAGAGACAGTAATCTGAATGGAAAAAGAGTAATAGAATTTGCTTTCGAACATAATATGCGAATTATGAGCACTTATTTTGATCACAAAGAAATTCATAAAGGTACCTGGGTATCACCAGATGGACAAACAGTAAACCAAATAGATCATTTACTAATAGAAGCCAAACATATGAGAGCCATAAAAGATAGCCGAAGTTACAGAGGTGCTGATGCAAATTCGGACCACTTTTTGGTCAAAGTTAAAATGGAGCAAATAATACCCACAATTAATAACACTAGCTGTAAAAAAATAAAAAGATATAACGGTGCACTACTTCAGGAGGGAGAAGTTAAGAAAAAATTCAGGCAGCAAATTGAAGAGAAACTGAAAAGCCAGACAACAGTAAATGATATAGAAAGCAGATGGGTACAACTAGAAGAAAAAATTCAAGAAGCAGCCGACTCAGTATTAACAGGAAACAGACAATGTAAACAAACGGATTGGTATGATGAGGACTGTAAGAAAGCCATTAATGACCGAAATAAAGCTAGAATAAATAGTATAATAAGAAATAATGAAGAGAGTAAAAAAGCTTATGCCGCAAAAAGACGGGAAGCAAAGAAGATTTGTAGAAGGAAGAAGCGGTCAAGTTTAGAGCAGAAACTAGTTCGTATTGAAGAAGATTTTTTACATAAACAAGTCAGGAATTTCTACCAAGAAATAAAACGAGACCGAACCCAATACAAAACCACATCAAGATATTATAAAGATGAAGAGGGGAATCTGTTAGGTGGAACAGATGAAAAATTAAGAAGGTGGGCCAATTATTTCGAGAACATATTATGTACGGACGACCAAGATGAAAGAGAACAAACGCAACTACAACATGAAGAAGTAAGGGACCCAGATGTAAATGAAGAAGTACCTACCAAGGAAGAAATTATAGAGATCATAAAAAACTTAAAAAACAACAAAGCACCTGGTGAAAATGGTATCATTGCTGAGTTTCTAAAAGAAGGTGGCGAAATGGTGCAAAAAGAAATCGCTGAGTTAATACGCGAAGTGTGGATCAGAGAAAAAATACCCAATCAGTGGAAAGAAGCAATCTTATGTCCAGTGCATAAAAAAGGAGACGTTACAGAATGTAAAAATTACAGGGGAATAGCTCTACAAGATACAGTGTATAAGATTCTGGCCATATCAATTAGAAATAAAATTAAAACAAAAGTTGAAAATTGTCTAGGTGAATATCAAGCAGGTTTCAGAGCAAACAGATCGGTAATAGACCAAATTTTTACAATGAAACAAATTTTAGCTAGCTCATATGAATTCAACCTAATATTACACATGCTGTTTATTGATTTTAGACAGGCATATGATACTATAAAAAGAAATAGAGTATTCAAAGCACTGGAATATTTTAAATTTCCGCCAAAAATAGTAAGACTGACTAAATGCATACTCAATGATACTAAAAGTAAAGTCATGTTAGAAGGACGGGTTTCGGATAGCTTTATCACTAATAGAGGTCTGCGACAAGGTGACCCGTTATCAACAGATTTTTTCAATTTGATCTTAGAGAAGATTTTACGAGAGTGTAACATCTACACTAGAGGCACAATATATCATCACAGGCATCAATGCGTAGCATATGCAGATGATGTTACCTTAATAACAAGGAGACCTGCAGAATTAAGAGAAATCTTTACTAGAATAGAGAGAATGGCCAGAGAATATGGTTTAGAAATAAACGAAGAAAAAACAAAATATATGGTGATGAGGGGAAACGAAAATCATCAAGGACAGTTCTTTAAGATACAAAGCCCAAGTAAAGAATATAACTTTGAAGTTGTTAGCCAATTCGATTACTTGGGAGTGACACTAACAAATAGGAACGAAGAGAACCAAGAAATCATAAAAAGAATGGCCAAAGGTAGTAAGAGTGCTGGGAGTCTGACTAAGATACTGAGGTCGAATATAATATCCAGAACAGCAAAAAAACGAATATATACAACAGTTATCCGACCTACAGTACTCTATGCTAGCGAGACCTGGACACTAAATAAAGATATAGAAGTAAAATTAGATAGATGGGAACGAAAAATTCTTAGAAGGATATACGGAGGTGTAAAAGAGGGGAACATCTGGCGAAGAAGAACGAATGAAGAAATAATGCAAATATATGGGCAACCAAAAATAACAAGACTTGCTAAAATTCAAAGATTAAGATGGCTCGGACATATAGCAAGAATGAAGGAAGGAAGAGTTCCCAATGAATTAATAAACACGGAGGCTGGTACAAAAAGAAAAAGAGGCCGCCCCCGAAGAAAATGGCTGGAGTCGGCAAAAGAAGATCTGAAGTCGCTGCGGGTACAAGATTGGAAAAACTTAGCACAAGATAGAAAGAAATGGAAGAAAACCGTTGAAGCCTTGGGCCTTTGAGGCCTGTTGAGCTGAACTATATATATATAAATTAATGAGTTAAGATTTTTAAAATGAAGCGCGTACAATCCTGATTTCTTAGTCTATTGCCGCCAAACTATCACACACCTACCACTGTGTCGACTTGAGCGGCATCGCTGCGCGCCGTAAGACCAACACTGCATTCTAACTGTGGCTTCTACTATAGGTTAACGTTTCCCTTAAGCCCAGCCTTTTTAACAAAGGCTACTATGGCCCTATGATAAAAATATGATATGAACTATGATAAAAAAATTGACAAAAGAAAAGAATAAAGAAGTAATACAGAGCATAAAACCTGAAGACTGGGAAGAGTCTTTCAAAGAACTTTTGGTAGAGAATAGAGTCGAATTTCAGGAACATAGAAATCAAAACCAAGATAGAATTTCAATAGTTGGCTCGCCAATAAGATTAACAACAGAGGAAATTAAAAATGTATGCAAACAGCTGAAGAGGAACAAGGCACCCGGACAAGGAGATATACCCGGAGAATTGTTTAAGTACGGAACGAACAAAGTGTACGAATGTCTTCGACAACTTTTTCAAGAATGCATAAACACAAGCGAAATCCCTACGGAATGGAAGATATCATACCTCAGCACTATACATAAAAAGGGTGATAAAAATAATTGTGAACATTACCGAGGAATAGCTGCAACCGGATCTATGAGTCGAATATATGGAAAGGTGTTAAAGAACCGAATCGAGAGAGAATACTTAGATTATGAAGCAGAAGAACAAGCAGGATTTCGTACGGGTCGATCCACTATTGACCACATTTTCTCCTTAACCCAGATAATAGAAAAAAAGATGGCAAGGAATCAAGAGATTCATATGTTGTTCGTCGACCTACGGAAAGCCTACGACAGCGTTCCACTGAAGAAGCTGTGGCAATCAATGGAAAGCACGAATATTAATATAGAATTAATAAAAGCCGTCAAAGTGCTATACAACCAACCAATAACAAAGATAAAAGCAGGGACACAAATAACAACAGGATTTATAACATCAAAAGGATTAAAGCAAGGATGTTGCTTGTCTCCCACTTCATTTAAAATATACCTCGAAAGTGCTTTAAAAAAATGGAAACAAAAATGCAGGACAATGGCGATACTGCTCACCAATACTAAGGTATATACGCTTAACTTTGCAGACGATCAAGTAATAATGGCTCAAGATTATGACGATTTAAACTATATGGCACGAAAATTAATTGAAGAGTATGGTATATGAGGTCTAGAAGTAAATAAAAAGAAAACCGAATACCTGTGCATTGGAGCAGAACAAAAAGATCTCATATTAGACGATAACACTACGATGAAGCACTGCTGGGACTACAAATACCTAGGTATCACTATTTCACAAGATGGAACATTAGACAAAGCCATAAGAGAGAGAAATACGTCAGGGAGAAAAGCCATCACAATGTTAAACACCATTTTATGGGACCAATCCATCAGCAAAGAAAATAAAAAGAGGATATATGAGACTATAGTAAAAAGTATCACTTTATACAGCTGTGAGGTATGGCCACTGAAAGAAAGAACACTGTCAACGCTGAAAGCGACGGAAATGGATTTTTGGAGAAGAGCCGCAGGAAGATCTAGAAGAGAAAGGATTACCAACGAACGCATTAGAGAAATAATGGGAATCAAACGAACAATCACAGATGACCTAAAAACAAAACAACTTATCTGGTTCGGACACATACAAAGAATGGACGAACAACGAATGCCAAAACAAATACTAAAGTGGCAACCAGAAGGAAAGAGAAAACGAGGTAGATCGAGAAAAAGTTGGAGCGAAGGAATAAATAAAGAACTGAGAGAGGGGGCCATAGAAGAAGATCTATGGAACAACCGGTCTAAGTGGCGATTGGAAGTCGGAAAACGGCGGAGAACGTTATAAACCGACAAGTAGTAGTAGTAGTATTATGGCCCTAAACTAATGTGACATTAATAGTAAAAATCATATTTAAAGACCACAAAAACTAAATGTATGGTCACGTATAGTGTGTACTCGGTTTGTTGGGCCGTTTTTATTAAAGGAAATTTAACTTTAATTTAACTTAATTAAACAATTTAATTTTAATATAGATATATATATATATATATATATATATATATATATATATATATATATATATATATATATATATATATATATATATATATATATATATATTCTGAAGCTATTTTCTTGTGGCATTTTAAATTAATTACTATTTAAATGGGAATAAGCCACAATTAAAGGTTAAAATACGTTTATTGACGTTTCAATTTCCACTTCGGAAATCGTTCTCAAAATACAAACATTAGCAAATTAAACAAATTTTGTTTTTTGTTACTTAGTGAAAAATTCTTCTAATAATTTAATTTTATCTGACTCATCTATATTGACAATTCAGACATACCTTATACATTTTAAAGTAGACGACTTTAAAATGATATTGCCAATATTGTTGAGTTGCGTTCCTGGGACGACTTTACTTATAAGATAGTTCATTCGAGTACATGAAATCAACTTTAACTTGAGAATATCCGTCAGAAATAAAAAAAAGGGAATTATTAAATTCGTATACGATAGAGCCAAAATTACTTGTTCTAACGAAAATTCGTTCTTGGAGGAAAAACATTTGTTAACATCTGTTTTATTAAAAAATGATTATCCCTTATCGTTTATAAATAAGGAATTTTCAACAATCGATCGAATAGAACAAAACAACTTAGAACGAGATCCTACAGCATATGCAAGGAATAATACGAGGAAAATAACAATACCATACATAAAAGGATTATTGGAAAAGCTTAAAAGGATAGGAAATAAATTCAACATTTCAACAACATTCAAAACAACAAACACGTTGAGATCTATTTTGTCCAAAAACCAAACCTAACAATGAACAAGAAAGGACAAAGAATTGCATTTATAAAATACCTTGTGAATGCGATCAGTTTTATTTAGGTGAAACATCAAGACCATTAAATGTTAGAATAAGTGAACATCAATCCTATATTAAAAATAGAGAATTTGATAGATCTCAAATCTGTAAACACGCATGGGATAATGAACATAGGGTTCAATGGAATGATTCAAATATACTAGTCCTAAAAGAAACGGATGGTAAAAAGAGAAAAATCAAAGAAGCGGCTCTAATTATGCTAAATGAGACCAATTGTGTCGCGAATTCCTCGGCAGAATGTAGTAGGATCTGGTTACCCATATTGAAAGAGGAAGTTATTAAAAGGAAAATACCAGTATTGGTAAGTCAGTAACATATAGAGAATACATCATTTATGTTTTTTAAATGTCGGGATAGTATTATGAGGTTTTTTTCCTGGTTTTTCCCTCATAATTTACTATGGAATCACTAACAGGAGAATTTTACTGCCATCATGGCATGTATTTGTCTTTTTAAAGACGAATTACATGTTATGATCTTTTCTGACGGATATTCTCAAGTTAAAGTTGATTTCATGTAATCGAATGAACTATCTTATAAGTAAAGTCGTCCCAGGAACGCAACTCAACAATATTGGCAATATCATTTTAAAGTCGTCTACTTTAAAATGTATAAGATATGTCTGAATTGTCAATAAACGTATTTTAACCTTTAATTGTGGCTTATTCCCATTTAAATAGTAATTAATATATATATATATATATATATATATATATATATATATATATATATATATAAAGTAAAAATGATATCAATAGCTCCATTCATGAAATCGTAGCAGCTGTTCCGACTATTTATATTTTTTACAATTTTTGATTTGTAAATTAAGTACATACTGCATTTTTCACAAAGAGCATCATTAACGTTGTTTTTAAATGCATTCAAAAATGTATAAAGTATAATGTTTAGTTTAATTAGATCAAATATCAATATTTGATTAAAACACTGTGTTAAAAATTTTGATAAAGTTTAATAATTATTATGATATTTATTTGTGAACATGTACAGAAAGTTCAATAAGTCGGCACAATTAACAACATACATATCACAACATCAAGGTGAAAAAATTTATTTACATATCTAAAGTAACTAATACTTTATCGACTATTATTTTTTTTACATTTTTAGCATACCAACCCGTTAGCCATCGTATAAAATTTACATACAGGTACATATAACTATTTATGTAATTTATGTAAGTGTCTAAAAACCGACTTGCCTCACAGTCTAGTAATTGAATACAGGAATTAAAAACATCTAATTTAAACACGAAACCTTTGGTAAACCATTAATTTAACATCGTTAATAAGTAACAGAATAGTCCAGGGAAGAGGCGCTTAAATAGTTATTTCATTTTATAAACGGACGAAATTATCCGTTGTCTAAAGGTGTTACAGGAATTTGGTAGTACAGAAAATTAGAACATTTTATTCTATTGACTATTCCACTAGACGATCTTTAACTGATAAAACGTTGTATCAACACGTGGCATTGCTTCTACTGACAAAACTCCTTCCTGTCCGTGATTTCTCAGCGACAAAATTATGAGAGATCTGTCACGAAGGTGTCTGGTAATTCTATTGTTGTCAGTTTGACAAACGTCATTGAGGCGTAATCAATTTTGGACAGATATAATGAATCCAGACGAAAAATCAAGGATTTGGATGCCAGTCAGTTGAAGAAATAAAAAAATTGGTTTCGGAAAATGTCCCATTGAACACGCAGAGCTCCAGACGCTCTATTTGGGCCCAATTTTCAGAGTTCCTACGGGTGAGAAATTTTACGCTTGAAAGATGTACTACCATAACGGAACTAGCAAAAATTCTCGAGGATTATGCCTTTAACATGAAAAAAGGCAATGGCGAAGACTATAAAGAGTCGTCTGTAAAGTCAATGTAGAATACCACAGCAAAAATGGTACAAGAAAAATATTTTACGGAGTACGGCATAAAAATCTACCCTTTCATAGATATATCGTTCAAATGTGGAAGATTAGCCAGAGATACCAAGCGGAGGCAGCTTCAAAGTGTTCAAGAAAAAAGAAAACTCAGTTCAAAAGCATTATCCACCGAAAAACTATTAAAAATCATCCAAAACTACGACGAGGAAACCCCGATGGAGCACAAAAAAAGTTTTTTCACCTTTGCTCATTTGAACTTGTTTGGAGAGGCAATGAGACCGTAAATGCAAGATTCACTTTTTCGAGAAGAAATTTGATGTTATGGGAGAATTTACGGGCCGAATTGAATACAACAGCATTTTTTTAAGGCGGTTCGAAAAGTTTGACATGCAGCAAATGGCTGGTAAAAAATTCATCAAATGAAAATTTATACCCAGTTAGCTTATTTTTGAAATTAATGAAAAAAGGGGGACCAAACCTTTTATCAGACAGACTCTTTCTTACCGTTCACCCCAACTGGAAGGATGGATCTTGGTTCAAAAACTGTCCACTTGGAATCAACACCGTATCTAAGTGGACAAAAATTCCAGCTGAAAAAATTGGAATAGACACAAAAAAACATAAAACAAGAAACCATTCTCATCGATCTTAAGCTGTGTCAGGCAAGGTGTTTCTGAACAGGACTTAAATTAATGGGTCACTCAAATGCAAGTCACCACCATAAGTTGATCGAAAATCTCAGAACAACAAATGAAGCTGGACCTTCCAGTTCCCAAATGCTATAGGTCAATAATATACAAAATCATGCATTCTTTGGTAGAAAAGCATAATTTATACTTATTAGAAAATAATTGTACATTTAATATTGTTAACAAATAAATAAAGATTATGTTCATTGATATTGTGCATTGTCTCGTGCAATAGTCTTGTCGAATATCATTCGAGAGAAAATTATTTACCGGCAAAATTTTCTTCTGGTTTTCAAAATTTCTGGTCAAAATTTAATTCGCGAAAATTGCCAGGCAACAAACTTTTATACCAGTCGAAAATATTGCCGGCAAAATTTTCTCTCTTATGATATTATATACAACGATAAAATTTTTGAATTATATAGGTAAGCATGTCAATTTTAATAGTTTTGCTCATATAATTAATGAGTTGATAAGTTTTAAAATAGAAATTCATAAGAAATATAATACTATATTCAATACTAAATTATGAATAAGTCTATTATATATTAGTGGCTTCCTTGGACCCGTTTAGCAGAGCAAAGTTTATCGAAACAGGGTGACATATTAGAAATAAACTCTCTCAGTTATTTTTCTATATTTAGCTAACATCTATATTTTGTCTTCAAAGCAGGCACCGCGGAAAATCCTGTTTCGCAAAGGTAGGATGTTGAAAACGGTAATAGTATACGGAACGCTCTGGTTTTCAGTGCAGAAAACTCATCTAATACCCCTGCCCAAAATGCAGAGAGGGATTTATTATCCATTTACCCATAGGTGCATATTCCGAATTCCGTATTCTTCCACTCTATTTTTGGTTGGGAAACGCTGTATTAAGGGAAGTTTTTACGATGCAACGATTGTTGCGCCAAAAATAGGAAGCATATTTTAAAATGGTTAGAACATGCAAAACGCCGAAATGTATCACCCATTACGAATGCTTGTTAAAGGTTAACTTCCTGGAAGGTATAGGAGACGAAGAACACAAAAAGACGCGATGAAAGATGGACGAGGCATGTCTGTAAAGAGCATTAATATTGATATGGCCAAAGATGGAAGCATGTGGAGAAAGTTATTAAGGGAAAACGATTAGGCAACTGATAAATGCAGAGATAATAATGATGAAAACGCACGGGAAAAAATGTAAGCGTAAAATCACACCAATGTGACGTACAATGTTTTCAAAATGATAGATGAAGCAATGAATTAAAGAGGATATAATTATGACCTAATGATAAATACACAGCATAAGTACATTGAAGAACTACCAGAACCGTACTAAGAACTACGTAATACATCTATTACCTGGACTATAATTTACTAACATATTAAAGAAATATAGAAATTATGTAATTTTTAAAATTATGTATTTGGCAACGGTTAATAAATACACTAGTAGTGGGTCAATAACTGATGACCGCTTAGTTGCACCGGCAAGGATATGGCTTTTTATTTTTAATCACATTTGCATTTATGTAAATTTGATACTAAATATCATTCAATTCAAAACTTGTTCCTCTAATCACATTAAGGAAACATATAAAAAAATATTTGTGGGAATGTCTGATTTTTTTTAACATCTTCATATGCAACAGACAAGGAAATAGAGGTATAGAGAGATTGGGGAAAGTAATGAGCTGGAATATACATGAAATTAAAAGATAAAAGTAGTGCATCTACGGTGAAAAAAAAAACATAACTTCAAACAAAAAATATTTCAAATAAAAATCAAAATTAGTATATATACAAAACAAGAGATTCCGTAATGGATGCCTATCAGTTAAAAGTTAATCTGATGCTGACGTATCGTCATTTCATACATTCCTGTTATTGGTAAATTTAGGTTTAGATTTAAAAAGGTTACAAAAACGAATAGTAACAAAAAGATGTGATATGAGAAGACTAGAAGATAAGAAAATAAAAAAGACAGTCGCATGGATTCTTTTAGAAAAGCTAAGTACCACGGAGCAAACATATAATGCAGAATAATCACTCCAGAATATATGTGAAACCTTTAACAAGATCAGAGAAGAACGTCTAATAGAAAATAAATAGAAGAGGAAAAGTTGGATGAATGACAATATACTGCAACTCATGGAGAAAGAAGAAAATCAAAGAATAACAAAAAAATGTACAAAAATATTCAGAGACAAATAAGAACCGAAATACGAAAGGACCAAAGAAAATTGGATAAAAACAGTATGAAGAGATAGAGTTGTTGGAGCAAAAACACAATACATTTAATATGCATAAAAAGGTAAAACAAGTAGCTGGTCTTCAAAAATCCAGCACAGCAAGCAAACTACAAGATCAACAGGGGAAGATCATCACAGATAAAAATCGAGAAATATGCATAGGAATAAAATACATAGAAGAACTCTTTGATGATGATAGGTCTGAACATCCTCCGTCCTACATATGTAATGACAACTTACCAATCACATCAGATGAAGTGGAAAAAGCAATATCACAACTAAAAGATGGCAAAGCTTCTGGACCTGACAACGCATAATATGCTGAAGTCATAAAGCTATTTAACACCGATGGTACTCAACGAATAAAAAAAATATTCAATGAAATACATTTAAACGAAGTAATACCAAGATCATGGCTGAAGTCAACGTTTATTGCTCTACCAAAGAACACAAAATCCGTATCCTGCAATGATTTTCGGACCATCAGCTTAATGAGCCACATTTTGAAGTTATTTCTAAAAATCATACTTTAAAGGATAGTATGTAGACTATCCGAAGAAAAAATCAGATGTATAAGACACAGTTTGGTTTTCGGAACGCAGTGGGTACAAGAGAGGCACTTTAGCATACAAGTGCTATTTCAACGATGTAGAGATGTGAATTGCGATTCATTACCAGAAAGCGTTCGATACAGTAAAACACGACAAGCTGATGGAGATATTAACAAATATTGGAATAAACACGTGTGATCTAAGAATTATTCAAAATCAAACATCGTCTATCCGTAAAGAATCAGGAGAATCCGATGATATCAAAATCAAACGTGGAGTCCGACATATACTCTGAGCAAATCTTTCAAGAAACAGTAGAGGATGTTGAAGGCGAAATTCGAATTAACGGAGAATGTATCAATAACATCAGATACGCGGATAACACGGTGGTACGCTGACAGTTATGAAGCCTCCAGGAGTTAATGAATAGAATCACAGAAGTGAGTCAGAGATATTGACTTTCATTGAACACTAAAACAACAAAATGTATGATGATCTCTAAGAAGGAACGGCAAATTGAGAGAATCAGTGTGAATGGTCAACCAATAGAAAAACATACACATAAATATATATATATATATATATATATATATATATATATATATATATATATATATATATATATATATATGGTTATACCTTGGTATAAACGTCAATGAAAATTGGGACCATTCCCTAGAAATAAAATGTAGGATAGAGAAAGCAAGATATGCATTTCAAAAAATGGCTAAGCTTTTCAAATGCCATGATTTATCAGTACGAAGTTAAGTCGTGGACTCTCACAGACGCTACCAGCAAGAAAATTGAGGCTTTCGAAATGTGGCTTTATCGTCGAATCCTGAAGATATCCTATACCGACCACGTTACTAATCAGGACGTTTTATTAAAAATGCAAAAAGGAAAAAAGTTGTTAACCACAATAAAAACGGGCAAAAACGAATACCTCGGTCACATCATGAGGAACATTGAAAGATATGGAATGGTGCTATTAATTCTACAAGGAAAAGTAGAAGAAAAACGTGGACCAGAAAGGCGAAGGATTTCCTGGCTGAAAAATCTACGTACGTGGTTCAACACAACAACCACAAATCTTTTCAGAGCAGCAGGTTGCAAAATACAGATTGCCATGATGGTCGCCAACATCCGAAACGGATAAGCACTACAAGAAGATACATACAGGGTGTCCCCGAAAATAGTGTTTCCTTTAAGGTATGAATATAATACACACTTTAGAACAAAAAAGGTCCTAAAAAATTATTTTCACCGTTCACTAAGTTAAACTTAAAAAAAAAAATACATTGTTTTCCATATACGTGAATTTTTATTTTCAAAAAAGTAAGTTATCTGGCAACGTCGTACGCAGTGAAAGCACTTCTGAATAAAAACTCGTTTGTGACTTACGGTATTTAATATAATCCAACCCTTGCTTATCTGCTATTCAAGGTTGTTGACATATTAGAAATGTACCTAATACCTGCACAATATTTTTTTTATTTAGAAAATCGCATCGACCAAATGGCCATTAGCGAAAAATTAATGGATTACATTAGGTACAATTACTGCATTACAATTTGGTTTATTAAATATTGTGGTACTGAGTATTGTTAAAGTTACAGTCTGCATCTAGAGCTTCTAGAAGTGCTCCTGGTATCTTGTTGTTACTTCGTTGTTGATTGTAGAGGTGACATTCACATAGTATGTGCATTATCGTTACTGTCGTGTCGTATTACACGTTTCACATCGCGGCGGTTTACACTTTTTAATTAAGTAATCACGCGTTAACCTAGTATGTCCAAGTCTGAGGCGCGTTACTATTATTTCTTGGCTTCTTGACGTAGGTAACACATTCCATGTCTCTATGCTGGGTTTCACTTGTCTTAATTTTGAATTCGACACATTCCATTTATTTTTCCACCCACTTGTGGATTTTTTTATGTAAGCTTTTATATCCGTTGATACCGATGTGTGTATGATTTCGGAAACGTCACTCACTATCGCGTCTTTCACACTATGGTCAGCAGTTTTGTTGCCTTTTATTCCTATATGGATGATCATATCTCATTATGATTGATATAATCCTGAAAAAGGACCGTTTTAATTTGTATTAAAAGCAGGTTTTTTTGGATACAGTTGTCAGATGCTTTGTATGGCACTAAGTGAGTCTGTTAAGATAATATATTTGCAGTTTGTAGTCAGATTGATTAGTTCTATGGCGCGATAGAGAGCATACAGTTCAGCTGTATATTATAGTAATAACATTAGATAGTTTGAATTTAAGGGCCTTCACTAGAGTTACTACAGACGCTCCCACACCTTCGGATGATTCTGAACCATCAGTGTATATCTGGGTATGATTTTTATAACGACAATAATTATTTTTTGTTTTAATATTATGACATTTGCTATTATCTGAATTAATTAAGGTTTTGGATTAAAGCTCTAAGTTTAAATGAATTATTATTTTTAATTAACTAAGTAAATAGTATGGACTAATTATAGTTCATTTTGAACATTTGATTTAGCTGGTTTCTAAACTGTAATGTAATTTTTTAGGTTATTTTATTATTTTTATTGTTCATTCGTTATTAGCTCAATATTCTGATTAAAACATCATTTTAGAATAATATGTTATTCTTTGTATTTCTTTTACAACTATTGCTGATATGGAAAAAATGTATCGCAATGACATAAACATGACAACTTACACAATTATTAGGGTCTCAAATTTATTTTTCGGGTGTAACTACAATGATATGCAAAAATTGAATTTTGCATCGCAGATTTAAATGCGGTTATATCGAAAAGGGTTGAGTTTAGCAAGATGAATGTAGTTTATGTTTTTAAGTAAAAATTAAGAGAATAAAAGTTTTGATTCAAAAAGTGTGTAGAGTGGAGGATAAAAAAAAATAAAACGTATTAAATGAGCGCTGATAGACGTATGTGCCGCCCTCTGGGTAATACATAATTGTCGGTGAAGAATTTAGGTTTCTTGTTCTAAAAATCCCCCACTTACCAAATTTCGTGTTGTTACCCTATGCCTGTCAAGAAACATTCAAAAATAAATAAAATAAAAGTTTAACTTTGATACCCTGTATTTCAGTTATTATCAACTTTCGTACTAAGGTGAGTTAGCTTAAATCGACCTATTTTAACCTCAGGAATCTAAAATTAAGCTATGGTCCATTCGTTACCAAACAGCCTGTATAATATATATTCAATTGCCATACTCTCATCCCTCTGAAATTATTTTTAGATTTTCTGTCATCCTTTCACCATTTTTTTTTCACGAAAGAAAAAGATACCTTTGTTCAAATATAAATATAATTACTATTTGAGACAGACAAAAGTTTTGTCCGGAAAAAAATTCAATGTTTAAAATTTTATATTTAAAAATAGAAATTGTATAAAAAATAAAGTCGTAAACTATCTACGGGATAGTTTATATCCATCGGAAGTAGTAAAACCAAAAAATGCTCGCATATTTCTTAATGATTAACTGGAATTCAATAACTATTACCACATATAAATTAGTAGTGTACCGTGTTGAAATAGATGGCTTATGGAATGTGCTCTGACCATATATAAATTAGTAGTGTTCCTCTATGTTGAAATAGATGACTTAAAGAGGTACAGGTAACGGAAAATTAAGTTTACAAATTTCGTGCATACTAAGAAATCCATGTTTTATTTATAACAGGAATTATCATTAATAATTTCTTAAGAATAGAGAAATGAAAAAAAAAAAGAAAAATAAAAACGTATACGGAAAGAGTACCTATACTAATCAACAATTAATAAATCTTTGTACCGTAAACATAAAATAAAAAATATCAAGATTATATAGTTAAGAAATAGAATCAGGAGTTTGAAATATATAACAAAATTGTAGTCAATACAGTGGTTCTAATGGGTTAGTGATGCGTCTCAAATAGCAACCTCATCTTCACATTGGTACACTCTGTTATCATAAACCAGTATCACTGAAATAACTGGAATTAAGGAAATGTAAGTCTATCAAGAACCGGACAACACGTATTGGCAAAAGCAGTAAGTTTTAAAATCATCCTAAACAGCCCCTAAAATAAAATGAAAATATCATTATACCAGGCGAGTAGGAAAATACTTCTAGAATCTCGTCCTTAACTGCTAGTCTGTCCCACGGATGGGGAGGGCAAGATTATGAAAAGTAAACATACCAAACTTAGAAATCCCTTAAAACTCAATGCCGCTATATGCTAGATCCCTAGCAACAGGAGAAAACATCATAAAGTTGGAAGCGTTGGCGTTAGCGAGGTACACCAACGACGGCAAAGCCTAAAAAAAAAACTGAAATCCGGTCACTTGTTTTATCAGGTCGGTAGTGAAATTGAAACAACGGGAAGCGTTGGCTTCTTTGTACACAGAAAACATGAAGACAACATTATACTGTTACGATAAATATATGATTCATATTTAACTGTAAACAGGCAGAAACCCCAGGTAATACCTGACGGGTCTCCTACGATTCGAAGTTTCCAGAAGCAGGTCAAATGAAAACCAATCCGGGTGACCTTCTCGTCTGTTCGAAGGGAATGGCCGGAATTCTAGTCTAACGGTTGTTTAGTATAAATATAGAGGAACCTTTTATTTAGGTTACAGTTAGTTTTGAATATGAAGTTGAGTTTTTAGTCCGAAATAAATATTGTAAATAAATGATATAAATTAAAGTAGTTGTGTTCTAGTTCTTAGTGATAAGTGTAGAACTGTAATAAATATATAAAGATTCCAATAAACTTGTAAGTGTTATAAATAAAGACAATAAATTAGATTAATAAAAATACTACAATACATTAAACGATGTTAACATTAAGTATATATGCCTCAACAAGTGGCCATGCGGACTATAAAATAAAAAAAATTCTACGATTATTTATTTACTTTAGTTCTAAACAATACGATAATACACTATACCATATGTGACGACTACAACGGTAAAACGGGGAGAAAGACAGGTGAGACAGAAATATCACTATGAAAATTTGGTTTGTACAGGAAGTTCGGAAAATACTTGAAAAACCTAAGAACAGAAAAGCAGCAGGTAAAGACGGGATACTAAACGAATTACTGAAATATTGTAGAGCAGCAATGACAGAACAATTAACAACATTAATTAATAAAATTATAAAACACAATAAAATACCGGAAGAATGGAGAACAAGCGAACTAAGTCTACTAGTCAAAAAAGGAGATAAAAACAGCCAGAAAACTACAGAGGTTAAATACTACGCTAAAACTAGCGACCACTGAATGGTAAAATCCTCGACAGAAATAGACCTTGGGAAAGAGAGATTCCGCATGGTCAAAAAAGAAGTCTATACCTACCTGGACAGAGCCTGATATCATAAAAGCATTTGAAGAACACATCAACAGCATTCTCTAAAGTAATAAGAATACAGAACTATATGGAAAGCCAGAACATACACTGCCAAAAGAAATTATATAACGAAAGAACAAGTCCCCAAACACAAGCGTGTTTCCTCTCTTCCCTACATGGAAGAGAGGAGAAAAATGCAAAGTAATAGAAGCAAATAACACCATGAACTTTGAGAGATACGTAAAATAATACAAACATCTATTAGAACGGACAACCGAAAGCATAAACGTTAACAAATCCAATAAACGATTAAAGATAAAGAGCCTCAAAGTTCTAACAAGAAAATTAAGAAATGAAAAAAAAAAGAAATAACGAAATTAAAGGATAAAGCTGGAAATACCATCAGCAATACAGAATTATAAATAAATCAACAAAACCATAATGAGCAACTAACAGAAAAATTAGAAAATTCAGGAAAAAGATTAGTCAACCAAGGAATTGATGCCTGATATATCAACAGAGGAAATAAGGAACGCACTGAAGAAACTGAACAGAAATAAAGCTAAGATAGAAGATAACATCGTTATAGAAACCGCAAATATTGGAGGAGACAAGACTTTTAGAGGGTATAAAGGAACTGTTCAACTTATGTCCAACAAAAGTAAATCACCTACAAGAAGACACAGTACACTTACCATTTTATTACACAAAAACGGCGATTCAACAATCTCGAGAATTACCAACCCATAAGCGGAGATCACGAGCAGACAGAAGAAGCAGTGGTGGACCAACTACACGATGCACAGAAGACGTCAAAAGAATCACTGGGAATTGGTTGCAGTAAGCTCAAGACCGAAAAAACTGGAAGATTAGAGGAGGAATGATGGTACAATAATATATGGTTTATAATATATCTACACTACCTATGTCGTAATGACTACCAAAAAAATTTGGGAATACTGAATAGGACTTGACAAATTTTGATGAAGTAAATACAAGGAACAGACGCTGAGACGCGAATATCAGTTGGTTCCAAATCGGTATCTCTATTTCCTAATTGCAATATGTGCAGCTAAAAGTATATCCCCTACCAACTTATGAATTGCTAACTATTTATTGTTTGATCAATATTCGCTTTCATTTCATTTTAACTTTCAGTCTCTTCAATTAAAATAAATAAGTCTCAATGAAGTTTACATTTTTTTGTTAAGAAAGTTCGTTGACTTCAGAATCATGATGTCTATTTAAACATTTTAATTGACTATTTAGCTATTTTGAATCCGTACTGCATCTTTCTTTTCGTATTTTTAGACAATATCAATTTGTGTTAGTATACCATATGCAATACGGCAATTGAATTAATTAAAACAACACATGGCAGACGATTCCAAACAGTTGTTTCCAAAAAACAAAGAAAACGTAAGTATAGATATTGTCTGTTGAGATAATTGATAAGTATGTCAATGGTAAATACATAATGATGATTACAAGATTATTATAAGAATTGTCTGCCTCTAATTGCTAAATATGGATTTTATTTAATAAGGATGCAAATTTTTTTTGTTATGGTTCAAATTGCAGTCGAAATATACATCACTCAAAAAATTCAAACGTAAAATGTCAATATTTGAGATTCATTAAACTATTCGTTTGTCGGTTAAAGGGGCCATTCACGTTCCGATTTGAAGTCCCACTTGTAACCGTTTCAAAAGTTTCAAATTATTTTTCCATAAGTCTTCCACGAGGAAAAGTCCACAAGATCGTTTTGACCGATCCTAAATTTAAGTTGTCTAGGATATCAGAGAAGATGAAGATATCTAAAGCAGTGTGTTCACCATTTTGCATAAACATTTACCAATGAAAAAGCTGTATTTATACTTGTGCCTTTACCGTAGAATCTGCCAAAATTCACACCCGATCAGATAGCCCATCGTCTCCTGACAAATGGTAAGACAACATCAAGGAAGAACAAAGTGAGAGTCCAACGAAATATCGAAGAGGATGTTCTAGGTATCTCCTTTTTTCTGGAGGAGATGAGAGGTGCGATCCACCAAATGAAAGATAATAAAACGGCTGGCCTAGACGATATACGAACAGAATAAATAAAGCACTTTGGACCAAAAACCCTAGAGTGGCTCGTAAAAATGATAAACTGTTACGTCCGTACATTCCAATTCTCCAAAATCTGGAGGAAAGCTAGAGTGGTGGCCCTCTTAAAACCAGGAAAGGATCCGGCGGACACAAAGAGTTTTAGACCTGTCTCTCTTTTGTGTCACCTTTTCAAGGCGTTCGAAAGCATGATACTAAACCGGATCGCTGAATCTGTGGACACTAAAATTATTCGTGAACAAGCAAGGTTTAGACCCGGAAAATGCTGCTGCAGTCAGACTCTAAATCTCACCCAACATATTGAAGATGGGTTTGAACGGAAAGAAATAACAGGAGTAGCGTTCATAGACCTGACTGCCGCCTATGACACAGTTAACCTGTGACGCTTCTACGTAACGCTCCAGTCCAAGAACAGTCGGTGGAGGGATCAAAAAAATGGACTCCCACAGGGAAGTGTCCTCGCGCCATTGCTATACAACATTTACACCAACGACCAACCCAAAAACCAACAAACAAAACAGTTTATTTACGCGGATGATACAGCTGTGGCAGCTCAGGGAAGTACCTTCAATGAAGTCAAAGTAAAACTGAAGGATGCCCTAGAAGACTTAGCACTATACTATGACGAAAACCATCTGAAACCCAATCCTACACAAAACCCAGGTGTGTGATTTCCACCTTAGAAACAAGCATGCCCGAAGGACACTGGAGGTGGAATGGCGTGATCAGGTGCTAGAACACAATGAGACGGCAAAATACTGCTCACATGGTGTGGAAAAACTCTGCTCACGCTAAAAACGTCGATGTTGCGTTAAATGAAACGGTTCGTATAATATCTGGTTGCCTGAAACCGACACATATCGAAGAGGTCTATCCCATAGTTGGAATCGCTCCACTTGCTATCAGAAGACAGGTCACGTCAGAGATAGAACGAAAGAAGCAGGAGACGGATCGAAGACACCCCTTGTGTGATCACCAAGTTCAGCCAAGTAGATTAAGATCTCGGAAAAGCTTTTTGAAAAAATCACGATCCCTTCCCGAAGAGCCAAAGACGCGCCGAATACGCCTATGGCAAGCGTCAGCTACAACATATTTTGCTCCCTCAGAGGAAATGGCCGCTGGACACAATTTGCCGTATCCCACATGGAACGCGCTAAACAGACTAAGAACTGGCGTTTCACGTTGTGCTAATAACCTGAAGAAATGGGGATATCAGGAGGACAATATTTGCGACTGTGGCGCGGTTCAGAATAGTCACCATCTAATATCATGCACAGAGATGAGAGAGACCTGCACAGAAGAAGATCTATTCTTAGCAAATGACAGGGCCATCTATGTGACCAACCATTGGAAACACAAAATTTGCAGTTGTTGGTGTTCCGGACACGGAAAGTAAGTAAAGTACCGTAGAATAAGAAAGCATTTACTCTGAAATCAAATTGGCAGTTAAAGTCTAAGGGCCAGCTAAGGGCCACCGTGGACTTTTCAATTCTGATGAGTCCACCCAAGTTTTTTCATGGCTAAGTGGACAATAACAATTGGAAGCCGTCCAAAGCATAATAATTATTGTATAATTTGCCACTACTTCTAAAAAATAAAATATTTGATATTAAAATCAATTATTCCATAATTGCAGTGATAATACTTAAAGGAAAAATCATCTATTAAATGTATGTACTAAAAAAACAATGAGATGTGTACTAAACAATTGTGATGGCCAAACGAAATGTTTATATATTCTACACAATGAGTTGAAACTTCAGATTTTAATTTGTATTAGTAATTTTTAATTATTTTTTATCAATTGTTGAAACAAATACAAGGTAAGTGTCCATTCTACCGACAAAACCACTATTTTTCATTAAAATACAATGTTTTACCTTATAAACATTATCTGATTGTAATTAAAGAAATGGTATTTAGTATACATAAACCCGAAAAACCAAAGACGATCACAATTTAATGACAAAAAATCAATTAATACTCAACTGTCGAAAAGATGAAGCACCGTTACTATAAAATCGTAAAAAGAAACTAGATACGAAGCGGAAAATGTTCTGAAACACTACCAAGCAATTAGAAAATAATAAAACAACGATAGAGTAGACAAACTCCATAACATGTTCAACTATTTATCAAAAAAATTTAAACAACAAACTCTGAGAATAAAAAGTAACAAAGAAGGAATAAATAAGGGGTCCATGGAGTCCATGGAGAATGTTGAAAAAATCTATTTTTTTTTTGACTTTGTAGAATAAGGAAAAAATAATTTTTTGTACAAAAATAAGAAACGGCAAATGATTAAGATAATGGAATCAACTAGTAAAAAATCCAGAAATATTTCAGAAGCGATTATAACAGAAGAAGAACACGGTTTTCGAAAAAGCAGATCTACTAATGACAATGTTTTTATTATAAAACAAACTATTGAAAAATGAGGAGAACTAAGACGTACATAATAATTAAAAGTTTACTACATTGCTAAATTAATGTCTACCTAATCAGGTGTTCAAAATGTTCTCAGTTATTAATTTGACAATATCCTAAACAATGGTATAATGCATCTATTACATTTCTCCATGTTTCTCTCAACACTTGCTGATTTAGTTTTATAAATTCTACTTTACACGAACTCCCAAAAAATAAGCTTTAGGATTCAAATCGGATGAACGAGGTGGCCATTCAATACTACCTAATCTACCCATCTATCGCCCGGGAAATGTCTATATGTCCTAACTAAGAGGCAAACCGATTTGAATAGCTGGACAATATCGTGCGCCAAAATCTTGCTGAATCCAAAGAAGAGGAACAAATTCAAGAATTGAAAAGAAAATTAGAACGCCTGTCTTCATTGGATATTTTTTCAAGTTTATCGATAAGTACCTAATGGATTTGATTATTCAGTTTTTGGAAAAATACGCACGGAAGAATAGCAAACATGACTTCCATCTATTACGAGAAAAACTGCTAAATTTTCTGGGAATCATACTTTTGTCAGGCTATCATACATTAATACAGATTGATATGTATTGGTCTTTAGATGAGGATAAAACTGGGGATTGAGCCAGAATAAGTTCAGATCAATAATGTGGAACCTACATTTGAGTGATAATTGACTCAATCAACCAGAAATGTTTACAGTTTGGAATTTTTTCATGTGACTTCTATTGATGAGCAAATGGTTCCTTATTTTGGGCGACATTCTTGCAAGATGTACATCAAAGGCAATCCTGTACGTTTTGGATTTAAGTTTTGGTGTATGTGCTCTTCGAGTGGATACCATTATCAGCTCATGCCTTACGCAGGAGCTGCGGAGAAGAAAATTGTTTTGGGCTTGACGCGATTGTAGTTTTTGAACTTTTGTCACATGTGTAAAATGTTCAGAATCATAATATCTTCTTTGGCGTCTTACAAACTGTTGTATCTTTTGAAAGTGCAAGGATTATTTGCCACAGGGACTATTCGCAAAAACCGAACAAGTAACTGTCCTCTGATACCAAGTAAATTGCTCTCAAAACAGGAGAGGAACTCCTACGATATACAGTTTAAGGGATCAACGTATATTTCTTTGGTGAAATGGAACGATAATTCCATTGTGACAGCAATTAGTACCCATTATAATATAGGACCTCTCAGCTCTATCAACAGGTATAATAGTAAATTAAAAAACGTTAGTCCCACAACCAGCCATAATTTCGGCATATAATAAATCCGTGGGAAGGGTAGATTTACATGATAATGGTTTAGCAAACTATAGATTCCATGAGTTGGGTAAGAAATGGTGGTGGCCACATGCAATAGATAGTAGGTACTCATGTAAATGCTAGGAAAATGTACAATACTGTATACCTACTGTGCATGATAGTAAAATGCCACAACTAAATTTCCAATCACAAACTAAATGTGACGACTGCCCAAAAACTTACATCGGTCAAACTGGTAGAACTTTTATCAAACGTATAGCAGAACATAAAAGGGCTTTCAATAATAGAAAAAACAGATTCTACGTACATACGCACTTCACCTTCTAGATCGTAATCATTCTTTTAATGACCAATTTCAAATTCTTCACATCCAAAATAAAGGCCTTAAGCTATCTTTATTAAAATCTATGGAAATCAACAAATTAAAAAATACAGACATAATTCCGAATGACCAACTTGAGACAAACACTTCTCCCCTCCTCAACTTATTTAGTTATAGACTATAAAGTGTAAACACATACCAAAAATAGATCACTTGGGAAAGGCACTCTGGCCGAAACAGCTGTAGTGATAATAATTTAAAATAAATTTTATGGAAGTGTTGAAAATAAAAGTTTTGATGTGTTTTATTGTTAAATTTCAAATCATTTATCGCTTTCCGACTTCTGAAAATGAAGAACTTCGTCCCAAGGGTACTTCCTTTAGAGCCACCCAATGAAGTAAGGATTGATCAAACTGGAGTGTTGTATTTAAAAAACCAAAGTGACTAATGATATCAGAAAAATGGTAAATCTGGCAACGGATCAAATTTGAAATCTCCATAATGCAGAAAAGGCCTTCCATGGCATTTCATCCCGGTTTGTGTACAATTCGGACCATCAATTTAAGAGATAATTAGGCATTACCAGACTTTTAGACCAATCTCGTGGGATAAAACAATACAGACAAGTATCTATACAAATCAACTAACATATACTCCAGTCGTTAGAGACGAAAATGCCACTAAACTTATATTATGAAATCACTGAAATCATACGAACAAGCTGAAATTTGCCGAGAATATATATTTTGGAACTCCAAAAAAGATGCTAAAAAGTTTACCACTTTTACCCCCGGGCTCCCCCTAAAACTCCCCTCGCAGGGGGGTGAAAACGCAAAAAAATCCATTTACCAAGAATCTGTACACCGTAGAAAAAAATGTGTCAAATAAAAAATGTAGCTGAGATAATTTTAAACAAAAATGTTTATAAGCATTTTTTGTTTAGAATGAACCGTTCTCTTAGAAACAACGCTTAAAATGAATGTTCAATAAAATTTGTATCAGCTCGAAGGTAAAAATTCGATATCTTTTTGATGTCTTTATCGACAAAAATCAAAATGCGTTTTAAAGGTAAAGAGTTCAGCTTTCGTATGCAGTTTTTGTATTTTGCCGCAAATAAACTCTGAGTTTATACAAGTGTTAAATAAATAAACGTGGCGCGATTTTTGGATTTTTTAACATTCTCACGAGATCAATACAATCTATCCCTTTCATTGACTGGCCACTATGAAGTTTCGATTACTAGAGCCTAACGTTTAAAACCTATAACATGAAATTTGAGTTTTTGAGTTTTGGCAAAAAATGTGAGGCATTTGAAATATAATTAAAAAACGATGGATTTAAACTTTTAAACAAACAATCTAACTTTTAGAACTTTTTTTTTCAATTACACTAGTACGTTTTTCAAAAGAACAAAATTTCTTCAATAAACTACACCCAAAACCGTCTTCTTAAATGCATTTTTTGTGACGTGTGATCGTTTGTAATGTAAAACATTAAATTCTGCGTTTTTTATTTATATTTCAAATGCCTCATATTTGTTACCACAACTCAAAATTGAAATTTCATATCATAGGTTTTAAAGATTGATTTCTGCAAAGGAAATTTTACTACAACTGGTCAATGAAAGTGATCAATTTTATTGATCTCACGAGAATCTTAAAAAGTGGCAGAAATCACGCCTTAATTTATTTAACACCTGTATAAAATCTGAGTTTATTTGCGTCAAAATACAAAAACTGCACTCTTTGCCTTTAAAACGCGCTTGATTTTTGTCGATAAGACATTTGGATCAAAAGAATTCGAATTTTTACCGTTGAGTTGATACAAATTTTATTGAACATTGATTTTGCGCGCTTAACTGACATGCAAAATCGACTTCAAGCGTTGTTTATAAGAGAACGGTTCATTCTACACACAAAATGCTTATAAACATTTTTGTTTAAAATTATCTCAGCTACATTTTTTACTTAAAACATTTTTTTCTACGGTGTACAGATTCTTGGTTAATAGATTTTTTTGCGTTTTTACCCCCCTGCGAGGGGGGGATTTAGGGGGAAACCCGGGGGTAAAAGTGGTAAACTTTTTTTGCATCTTTTTTAGGGTCCCAAAATTAATATTCTCTGCAAAATTCAGCTTTTTCGTATGATTTTTAGGGGTCAACTCTCTGACGACTGGACTAATGAACAAATAATCAACACTTTTTGCCGATGATCAGGTCATAATCTAAAATTAAACTTCTACAGAGGATTTACTGCTTAATATAGATTAAACTGACGGCACTCTCATCAGCTCAAATGAAAAGAAATTCAAACACAGCTTTTACAAAAAATAGAGTTTCGATTGGAAAAGGCCTTATGACAGATTGCTAAAGATATGCAACATTTTGGGATTAACATAAATCATCTAGAAAAATAGTCTCAATCTATCAAATTTGCTTCCTCGATGCTAGACCCTTACATTTAAATGATAAAAATCATATAAAGTTTGCTCTTGTTAGTTTTACAGAATATGGCTGTACGTAGACTTCAAATCATTTACAAAAATATCGTTGGAAAATTAATATTTAAGTAAATAAAACCATGTATAAATATTTTGGTCAAAGATCGCTGTAAGACCTCACACAGTTCCATGTCGATGAGAAATATCTAACAAGAGCCGTTTACAAATGATTTCAATGACGATTAAATTGTTTAAATAATGAGAGAACTTAATCGAAAACATTGTTGATAAATTGAGTGAAACGAAGACTGGAGATCCAGATTGGCGGCTATAAGGTAGATTTAAATCAAAGGTAGAAATCAAAATGATATTAAATGCAAGTCTACAATTCAATAACAGAACGAAGCCCAATATTGAAACAATTAGCAATTTTAAAGACAACAATACGTTATTATTAAAAAGGATAATGTTCATCACGTTCTCGTATATAAATAGCTAACAATATAGACAAAACTACCAAACTAAATCAATTATATTTCATATACTTAAAACATATTTCAAAATATGGAAAAAGATAGTTTGTTTAAACGCACTGTAAAGATCAAACTGAAAAGAAAAATAGACCAGTAGTAAGTACAAGTAGAGTAAGTACAATACAAGTAAACAAACTGAAGTATGAAAACATAATTTGGTGTAATATTAGAAATATATTTTTCCTTGTTCCATTTCATCCATGATTAGAATTAAAACATTTTTACCAAAATTGGGAAAATAATTTAATTAATACTTATTTTTAAGTTAAGTTTGTTTATTATTATGAATCTTATATAAAACTAATACCATTTTTATCAGCCGATGAAATACATACTTCTTTTATGGTGCTGTGATCCTCGGTTGTATCAAAGTTATTGCTTATACCAGCATTAGATAAATTTGCCGCACGATTGTCCACAAAGTGAGTTCAAAATGGGCGTTTTGATTTGTAGTTATTATTTGCTTAATAATTTATAGACCAAAACATCATACAGTAATATTATGGATTCTATCGGTGCAAAAAACCACCGTCTCTCGTTGACAACTCATAGATATTTGACCATTTTTTTATTAGAGCATATCTAACAAATAAATGCTCTTATCTAGGGTTTAATATATTTTTAATAAATTCGGAAAATTACCTCTAGTTCTAGTAAATAATTCTTAGGCACTCGGGCTGCTAAATCCAGAGTTGATATCATCCTTCCGATACAACAAAATGTACAAAAAATAATACTGTAACGCTATACACGTTCTATAGGATCACATGTCACCTGTTTGTCTGCCGATGCACACCAAGCATAACACGAAAACCTTCAACGACCGTCTTTTTTCGAGCACGTTGCGACTATGATTGTTTATAATTTCCCTAATCATTTCTAGTCTTAATACAAGCGAGTACAACATGCGCAGTCGTTTCCTAATCCGCGAGGGATACATAGTGCGGTCGCATAAACACAATTATTATTATTGCGTTTCAGTGATTCACTCCGCTGATCCGCGTTGCGGGGCATTGCTTCTGAACTTGTAGAAACTAACAATAATACATCAATCGAAAAAACTTTAGGTATTGATAGTAAAATAATCTGAATAATAAATAACATCAAACATTTAAGATCTTTTTACATATTTTGAAAGAAAGAAATAATAACAAACAGTGACATTACATAAATGTGATCAATATTATTATATCCATCAACACAATTATCAATCTGATATTACAGAAATATATGATCAATATTTCTCCAATAAATTCACAAAAAATATCATTATTATTCAGCCTGCTGTGTCATCTGTACCTCTCTAAACATAGTCAGTTTTTTCTGTTACTGAGCTGTGTAGTTACAGTTAGTTCCAACCCTTTTCAAGATCATCTATCCAGCTTGTAAGTGGCCTTGCTCTACTTCTCTTTTCAGTTATCGGTTACCAATCAAAGATCTTACTTAGCTGTATCATTCATTATTGCGACAGAACTAGCACAGTTTCACTTTGGTTTGTCTGGGGCATGTTTGAGTATTTTGAAGTATTTTCTTGTTTCTAATTATATCCCTGATAGTGATTACGAGCACTAATTGTTCCATTTTTTTAAGCACGTCTCGCTTTTTAAAAATGTGAATTACATGTGAAAACAGACTACGGTATGATAACACTAACAGAAGAGTCCCTGACCCTCTAGGTTGAGGGTTGGGCTAGAGGCCGACAACCTCTTCCTGTAAAAAACATATGTTACGGAACCTCCGGAACTATTAGCTAGACGGAACTCACGACGACGACTCTGCAAACGAAAAATGGAATTGAGATTAGGAACATGAAATACCCGAACTCTGTACTGGAGCACTCACATCTTTACTAGACATAGTGAACACGTACAAAGTAGATGTTTTAGCACTGCAGAAAATGCGGTGGACGGGAACTGGTACTCTTGACAAGAGAACTTATTCCATATTTTATAGCTGCAATGAAAGCCAACACATGGATGGCGTGGGATTTATTGTAAACCAAAGAACAAAAAAAGAACAACAGGACTTATTATTGACTTTAAAGCCTACAGTCAAAGAATGTTCTATTTGCGCTTAAAAGAGAAACTATTTAATTACAGTTTTATCAATGCATGCCCACGATGGGAAAACATAGCCTACACAACATCAGTAGCGATAATGGATTACGACTGATAAACTTAGCAGTAGCACTAAGTATGACAGTCGCTAGCACCTATTTTGAACACCTGGACCTCTCCTGATGGAAGAATAACGAGTCAGAGTGATCATATCTTAATAGATTCAAGGCATGGAACAGACGTAATAAACTGCAGAAGTTATAGAAGCGCAAACATCAGATTATTGCCTAGTGATCTCAACATTGAGGGCTAGAATTTCAAACATGAGTAAAGAAAATAAAATGCATAAAAAAATGGAATGTGCAAAAGCTAAGAGATGCGACAATTGCAGAACGGTACTCGAAAAACATCACCAACAGGCTAAGGAATCAAAATGTAAAAGTCTAGGTATAGACTCCTACTGGACCAGACTAAAGGAAAACATTGAAGCAGCAGCGAAAGATGAAATATGAACAGAAATTTGTGCCCGTAAAAATCATTGGTTTTGCAATAAATGCAAGAATGTAAATAAAGAAAAAAAAATGAATCCTACAGAAAGATGTTTACCCCACGAATTAGAGCAACTGTAGAGAATTAGAGAAGGCAACTACAAGACAATGCAGAAGTCAGGATAGCGACCTATTAACAACAAGGAAAGATGTATTGAATGAGGAATACTTTAACCAGGCACTTAATATATGAGGAAGAAGAAGAAAGCCTGGAAAACGAAAGATATGAGGTAAGGGGAACAGACGAGAGGGAAGAGGAACCATCAACCATTCTTGAAGTTAAAGATGCAGTTAAAAAACTAAAAGGAAACAAATCACCCGGAATAGATAATCTCCCAGCTGAACTATATAAAGAAGGTGGCCATGATACCATAATGACAGAAGCTTATAAAAAAAATAAGGACACAGAAATCCCTCCCCAATGATTGGAATATTGGAATACTTTGCACCATACACAAAAAAGGAGATATGTTTTAATGCTTTAACCACAGAGGAATTACGCTTCTAAATGCAGCGTATAAAATATTTTCCACAGTATTATGTCACCGTATGGCACCATATGCAGAACGGATAGTAGGAAAATACCAGACTAGTTTCAAAAGTGGTAAATCGACAATTCATCAGATTGCAACCCTAAAACAAACTTTAGAAAAAACACTGGAATATGGCATTGATACGCATCACATATTTATAGACTACAAAGCAGCCTACGACTCTATGAATACCAAAGTAGTTGGTAAATTTAATAAAAATAACTCTTTGAACCTTCTTAAACTGTCTTAAAAGTCTGAACCTTTTTAAATAACGGGCTGCGCCAGGGAGACCCTCTTTCCTGTATACTGTTCAATCTGGCTCTGGAAAAAGTAATACGTATGTCACAAATCACAAAAACTGGTTCAGTATATAATAAATCAGTGCAAATCCTTGCCTGTGCTGATTATATATATGCTAAGTATATAAAAATAAGCACGCAACCACAAATCCTATGACTACTTAAATCCACAATTATATCAAGAAATACAAAAATAAAACTACAAAACAATAATACTCCCAGTCCTAACATATGGTTCAGAGAGCTAGACTTTAACAAAAAATAATGAAACTAGTTAGGATGTTTCGAAAAAGTACTAAGACGAATCTATGGATCAGTGAATGACAATGGAGTGTGGAGAAGACGATACAACTTCGAACTTTATAGAATATACCAAGAACCTGATATCGTAAAACTATTAAGATAGGACATCTGAGGTGGATGAGGCACGTAATGTTCATGGAACAAAATGACCCAGCTAGAAAAATGCTCCTTGATACACCTATTGGTCAGAGAAAAAGAGAAATGCCCAGAATAAGGTTGATAGCATCGATGAAGACATGAGAAATATAGGAATACGTGCTTGATGGAGGAAGGCGATGGATAGGAATGACTGAAGAGAAATTCTTGAGGAGGCTAAGACCCACGCAGGGTTGTAAAGTCAGAATGATGATGATGATGAATTACATCATTAACTCAGTGAAGGAAGAAAAAGGCTGAAAAAATCTTATAGAGGTTCTTGAAGGTTCTAAAAGGTATATGAGTGATAGCTGACGACAAATCCTTGAAGAAGTACAGCTGATTCTTGCTTTGTCTTTTTTTTCACATTCATAAAAACTAAAAAAATTCATATTTTGCTATCATATTTATACATTACTGCAAAAATAAGGCTTTTTTGCAATTATCTCGGTCAATTGGTTATGTATTTTAATTTAGAAACTCACAAATTAAAGAAATTTTTAAGATATAAAACTTTTGTTAATATTTTTAATATTGGTCAATAGTATTGGTCAATATTGACCAATTTATAAAAACTCAACGGCAAGCAATTATTTTCGTCACATTCTTTAGTTGTTTTAAAAAGCTATTTTCGATAAATCAAATCAAAATTTTACAAGGATTAAACTTTTGCAATTAATATTGTGTGACCCCAAAAAAGATTACAAATCTAATATACTATACATAAATATCTTCACAATAGAGAACTTGCATACAATTTTAAATTCGACAAAAATGGTATAAATCATGACAGAACATTATTTCAAATATATATCAAAGAAAAAAAGTTGTTTTTGTCTTTCGTTTGGTCCCTAAAAACGATTAAAATCGAGGAAAAATTCTAATAATTTCGGATCGGAGACAAACAACAGCTGAACTAAACACTATGCTGCCTTTTGCAGTAAATATGAAGTAACCCTCTTATACGGAAATTTATTTTAACCTATTTTAGTTCTGATAATAAAATAAGTAATCACTTTAAAGGCAGTTTCTTATCTACTGATAATCTAATACTTAAATATTTTATTGGGGGTTTTAATGGTTGTACTTTTACACATTGGTACTGAACAATAATTATAGTATTTACTTTTATTTTCTATAGTAAATACATACACAATGCAATACTATATCTTCAAAAACTGTATCAAACACCAGTATAAACAAAATGGTTTATAATTTTATACGAGACAGGAGACACACAGAAGATTCCAAATTTACATTGCATAACATTGCAAGTTATTATAAGTTTTTGAGGCGTGAAATTTTAGAAATATAATTTTTAAGTGAAAATGAACATTATTATGTAATAATAACTTACTTTTCTAAAAATCGTATAATTTCTGTTGTAGCTTACCTGAAACAAAGAATGTAGAGATTAATGATTAGTGTATTCAAATATATATCTATGTATATATATATATATATATATATATATATATATATATATATATATATATATATACTTTCAATGCTGTTTTTGTCTGTAGCAAAGACAAAGCAAATGTTGCATATTGCTATAGAGGATATATTATAGAGAAAGTGGAATAATAATAAAATTTACCATCAAACTATCTGGAAGACCCTGTAGATATCTGTCTGTGTATTTTTATTACCCCAAAAACTACTGATAGATATAAAGACATACCAAACATTTTTTAAATCTAGTTTAATTCTGTCTAATTCCTAAGCCCCTAAAATAAATTATCGGTTTAGAGCATCAGGATTATAAAAGGGATATCTGTCTGCGGCAGTAATAACTTGAATACATCAGATTTAATGACACTAAAATGTACTTGGTTATGTCAATGGTAACATACAGCTTACGATATAAGAAAACTGAGAATTCTAGTACATTGGTTTTGAACATAAGTTGATAATTTCAAAAAAGTGTATTTTGTGATGAACAAAACATTCATTACTTCTTGCATACTATTAAATAGTTATGCAACATGTTCCAACGAAAATTTGACCCCTACCCTCCCGCCCACTCAAAAACCAGGAGTTTCTTCAAAAACACGTAAATTTGTATGGAGAGGGAGACGAATTTTTATGCAAAATTCATGCCCTTAAATGTAATTCCCTACTGGCCCCGCATCAACCCCCCGTTTTTTTAATAGCAAGTGTGGTCAAATGGCACATCATTTGAAAGGTATTTTTTTTTCTCTACACGACACTTTATTTTGTTTTTTAATTTTCGGAATAACTTTGAAGATAATTTTGGATTTAACTAATTTAGAAATTTTTAGAGAATAAATCATGTTATGAAGAGCTCGTTGTTTTTACCGATAACTGTCCAGGTCAGAACAAGAACTGGCAATTAATGGCTTTTTGGTTGCAGTTAGTCAAGGAAAAGAAATTTAAAAAAATAACACATCATTTTCTAGTTAGTGGTCATTCTATTATCCCATCAGATCGGGATTTTGCTCAAATTGAGAAACGCCAGAGAAACCGTGCACCAGTTATTTATTCGCCAGAAGGTTGGACAGATATTATTATGAGAGCAAATAAAAAGAATCTTTTTGTTGTTACGCAGATGACACAAAATGATTTTTAGTTTTGAACCTCTTCTAAATAATGTTAATAAAAACGCACGTTTTCCTGACAAGCAGAGCTTAGATTTTGCTGGAACATACAGCTTTCGATTTAAATCACAAAATGTTGGGTCATTTTTTGTCAAACATAGTGTCAATGGAGAATATCAAGTAGTTAATGTCATAAAAAAAGCAGACCTGTAACAATAGAGTTGTCTAACATTCAAAAGAAATACAAAGAGCCTCTGAAAATTGCAAAAAAATAAAATAAAAAATATAAAAAGCTTATCTTATAGTCCGCCAGTCTAAGGTACTTTTTATAATCAGCTAAAAGAAGTTACTGACAATGATAATGAAGAATTGGAAATTGTAGATATATAATTTTATTATTTGTTTCCAATATAGTGTTACGATTTTTTAAATCGAAGAACATGTTAAGCCACATTTTTTTTAAATAAACTTCATTTTTTTACAAATATGTGTTTTTTTTCTGTAAAATAATGAATGTTTATGCATTTTAATGACTAACATAATCAAATAACAAGAGTTATGGTTTTCTAAAGTTAACTCAATAGGTTTAAGAATTTTTTAAAACTTCTTAATATCTCAGCTTTCTTATTTTGTGGCTTACCATTATGTTGCAATAAGGTCTTTAATTATTGTATTGGAGGTCATTAAGAAAATTTCATTGATTAATTTGGTGAAATTTTATGTTTTTCTTGTTATTACTGATATTCAACTAATAAATTAGTTAAATCCAAAATTATCTTTAAAGTTATTATGTAATTTAAAAAATATGTAGAGAAAAAAATACCTTTAAAATGATGTGCCACTCGACCACACTTGCTATTTAAAAAAAAACGGGGGCTTGATGCGGTGCAGTAGGGGGTTACATTTGAGTGCATGAATTTTGCATGAAGAAAATTCGTCCCTCACCCAATACAAATTGATGTAACTATTTGAGTATGCAGCGGAAGATAGGGCAAAGAAATACTCTTTTTAGTCTACCAAGCTTTCGCAAAGCTTTATTTGCATCATGAGGGTGCTACAATAAACAAAATTAGTACAAATTACAGAATAAAAATTATTTTGTATCTTACACTAATTGAGACAATAAGATACAAAATAATTTTTCGAAAAATCCCTTTACCTTGTAACGACCGCGCTAATGTGTATGCAACAACAAATTTTAATTGATAACAAAGTTTGATGGGATCATTTTTGAGAGTTGACACCAACTAACCAACTAAACCACTTAACGGTTATAAAAAAATGTCATCTCTCCACGTTTGCTTATCTAGATCAAATAGAAGTTGACGATCCTTTAAGAGCATCAAAGGTGGCTCATCATTTAAATGCAGGTACCGGTAAGCACGATTATGTTTAATTAAGCGTTCAACATTCTACATAATTAAACTAATGGCCAGGATTAAAGTATCGAAAACTTTTTGAATTATTTAACATTTTATAGATTACAGAATATCACTATGAATTATAATTTGAACTGTAAGACATAAATTAATTAGCATTGCGTAATTTATTTGTTAAACCGACCTTTAAAGTTTCAGCGCAAGTACCAATAATTGTAACCAACGAAAATCATAGCATACGCTGAGAACCAGTGCTGGTCGCTGGTACTGATTGAAAATTGAAAGAAGTGTTTGTCTCATTTACGAGTGCTGCAGAAAATATAGACCTTTTAATAAACGAATTCCAAATAGCAGAGCTAGAAATGCAAGCATTGGCAAAAAAGATAATATATGAATGGTTCCGACAATTTATTTTCAATGTTAGTAAGTTTTTACTCGAATGAAGCCTCAATGTCGGACCATCAACACATAAGATTCGACTTGGACTCATCTGAGGAGAGTCTTGAGGAATATCGAGTCCCAAAACAGACCGATTGGGACATTTATAAAGAGTGTCTCGAAATAGAAATGTAGAAACTCGATACGTCGCTCGATACAGAGGAAAATCTAGATAGAGCCTCATGGCAACTTCAAAATGCCATGATAAAGAGTTGAAAAAAAAAAAGAGTTGGCTAAACTTTGGCTAAATAAAAAAGCTCAGACAACAAAATGTACAGGTAGCTGGGATTCCTACAAAAGTGCCCTTACTGAGTACAACAAAGAACTCTTGGAGCAAACTGACTGTGCAAAGGGATAACAGAATTAGTCCCTGCACAATGACTTCAAAAGGTTCCATCAAAAGATCACACAAATGAAATCAGACTGATAAAAAAAGTAGAATGGTGACTATACTATACGAATGGTGAAAACCTAACAGAAACTATAAGAGAGCTGTTAAAGACTCATTTTCCTGGCTCTCAAGAAATATTTCAAGAAGAACCACCAAAGTTCAAAGCTGGCAGAGACTCCAAGGGGCCTCAACAGATCCAGCAGACAACTAGCGCAAAAAATAGAATGGCCTTTAAATCTTCAAACCTTTTAAATATCCGAGAAAGGACGGAATAGTTCCTGCTTTACTCAGGAGCAGAAGGTACTGGGTTTTTTCTCTGGTGGAAATACTAATTTCCCCAGTACCTTCTGTTCGATTACGTATACACGTGAGATATCAACAGAAATAGCCAAACACAAAAAAAGAAAAGAGCTTCCAAACACCAGCTTTTAAAACAAACAACTTGGGTAAATATATTAAAAACAACAAGAGCCAAAAGAAAAAGCACTTGCACAGTGGTGTACACAAACTTAAATGTGGCTACTGCCCAAAAACTTACATCGGTCAAACTGGTAGAACTTTTAACAAACGTATAGCAGAACATAAAAAATAATACAAAAACAGATTCTACGTACGCACTTCGTCTTCTAGACGATAATCATGCTTCGGGAGCGACGGGAAAAACGTTTCTAGTTTCATTGTTATTCGCGAGAATTAGAAGTAGCGCAGCGTTCACTTCATCTGGAATAGCTGTAACTTTGTTAGAAGGCGGACGAACTGCACGTTCTGAACAGCGCAATGGAGAAGATTTTACAGGTATGCAAATTATTCGTTTGGGACAATGTGACTCACAAGAGGTCATTGGAGGCATTGGACATCTTTGAATGGTATTCGTGACAATTAATACATTTTTGATCCAGCCATGATTCTACTGTTAGATGATTTTTGTCACTCTTCCAATTATTCTCCGATCAACTGCTGCGGACGAACTAAACTTAAGTCTAAAATCATCCAATTTGTGTAGGTACTTAAAGACGCTCCAATTAACAACTAACATGCGAGTGTTTGCAACAACATCTAAGTTTTTCAGTAAGGATTTTTTCTCTGCTCAAACCTCTTCTATCTTCAATATTGCCTTCCACTATAACCTATATAAACTAGCTGCCTAGAATACCGAGTGGTAATCGAGTGGCAGATACTCTACACAAAATGTTTAAATCCCGGTGCTTGTCCACAAAGCTAAAGCTTCTTCTTCTTCTTCTTTTTATATAGACATGACTCTGTTTGTTTTTCAATGTGCCTCCAGTAAGTTGTCGTTCCATCGTTTTCTTCCTACCTACTGATCGTCTTCCTATTGGGGAACCGTCTCTTGCCGTCTTTATTACTCTATTTGTTGTCATTCGGCATATGATCGTTCCATTCTACTCTTCTATTTCTTACCCAGTTCTTGATGTGTTCCACCTTGCATCTACGTCGTATATCTGTACTTCTAGCTCTGTCCCATAGTGTCTTACCATCAAGTGTTTTCATCTCTGCTGTTTCTAACATCCCTTTTGTCCTCTCTGTGTATGTCATTATTGGTCTGATGACTGTTTTGTAAATTCTGTCTTTCGTTTCTTTCCCGATATTTTTATTTCTCCATATTGTTTGATTCAGGCAGCCTGCGGCTCTGTTTGCTCTATTCCCTTGATCTTCCACTTCAGTTTCGAGCTTTCCGTAGCTAGATAATGTGATGCCTAGATATTAAAACTCCATCACTTGTTCTATTATCTGACCTTCGAGCTCCAATTTACATCTTAGTAAATTTGCTGTTGTAACCATGCATTTTGTCTTTTTTGGGGAAATTAACATGTTAAGTTTTCTGGCGGTTATATTAAATTGGTGCAGCATACGTTGTAAATCATCTTTACTTTGAGAGAGTAGTATTGCGTCGTCTGCATAGCAGATTATTTTAAGTTGTTTTTCTCCCATTTGGTATCCTTTTTTAGTTTTTACTTTTTTTATTATTTCATCCATAATCAAGTTGAACAATAGAGGACTCAGGTAATCTCCCTGTCTTAACCCATTGCCAGCTTCAATAGATTCGATTAGTTCTTTTCTATCTACTTTTACTTTTATTGTGTTGTTTTGGTAGATATTTTCGATCGTTTTGATTATTCCTAGAGTTATCTCACTTGCGTACAGTAAATGGATAACGTCTTTTAATTTGAACCGGTCAAATGCCTTCTTAAGTTCCACGAAACATAGATATGCCGGTTTAGTGTATTCTAATGATTTCTCTTTCACTTACCTCATTATAAATATAGCGTTGGTGCATGATCTTCCCGACCTAAAACCTTGTTGTTCTTCTGTTAGTGATATAATTTCATTCAGTTTATTTGTTATCAGTTCGGTTGTTAATTTTTTAGTGTTGCGTTTAATAAATTAATTCCTCTGTAATTTTCCGGGTCCGATTTGTCTCCCTTTTTGAAGAGAGGTATTAGGATGCTTGACATCCATTCTTGAGGAATTCTGTTTTGTTCTACTATTTTTTGGATTAGTCTTAATAGTTGTTTGGTCAGATCTGGTCCTCCGTACTTTACGAGTTCATTCGGTTTTCTGTCCTCTCCTGGTGATTTTTTATTTTTTAATTTCCTTAAGGCTTCCTTTACCTTTTCCTCTTCAATATTTATTTCTTCTTTTGTCGTCACCTATGGTGTTGGTGGTTCATTATCGTCACCTTTAGCAAATAGGGATCGAAAGTAGTCTACCCATGTTTCCTTCTGAATGTGTTTTGTTTTTATTAGTTCGTTCCCTTGTTCCAGTGTTCCCTTTTTATTTGTCTAACTAAAGTATTCGTTTCATTTCTGATTAGTTTATAGTGGTTATATGTCTGTTGTTTGTTGTGTTCTGTATTGTAAAAAGTCTTTCTTCTTTTCTTTACATTTTGTCTTCACTTCGTCTCTAAACCATTGTGTTTTCTTAATATTTCATTCCCAGCGATCTTCTCTGATATTCTTTTTCTGTATAGGTATTCCGTGGATTCCGTATTTAGTCCTTCGACTTTGATTTTTGTTTGTGTTGGCGACGCTCTCTTGGGTGGGAAGTATTTCAGGATGATTCTTATTTTACATAATACTAGGCTATGGCCGCTACCTACATCTTCTGAGTTGAGGCATCTTACGTCGATTATTTTCAATGGATGTATATCTCTGTTGGTTATAACATAATCTATCATAGATCTTTGTCCACGGGTGTTATTAAATCTATATTTGTGTTGGTTTTTGTGATCAAAAAAATGTGTTGTTTATTCTTAGTACGTCATTCGTGCAGAAGTTTATCATCAGTTCTTTATTTTCGTTGATAAAGCTAAAGCTTAATACGAGTATATAATATACAACACCATTATACGACCAGTGGTGCTATATGGATGTGAAACGTGGTGCATGACTCTAAGATCAACAATGTCTTGTAGCCTTTCAGATCCCTCTTAGACCCGAATCAAAAAAGCACCACGGCAACTGGAAAATTTACAATATCCAGGAAATACGAACACTCACTGGACAGCTTTTCCTAACAAGTATTGTAAGATCACGTAGATTAACCTGGATAAATAATGTACTAAGAAATATTGATGACAGAGATACGAAAAAAAAAGGTTGATATATCAATCCTTGGAGGATATATCAATTTTACACTTTAAGGTGGCGGGTAGCTATTCAATTTATTTATGCATGAAAAAATTATTTTTAATAGTTGGAAAAAAGGAAGAAAATATTGATATTTAACATTGATAACATCAAGTAATAAATTTTGACAACTTAAATAAAAGTTCAGTGAGATATCTACTCACTCTTACATAAAAAGGAAAGTCAAATAACATGTTTTGCAAATATATCTGCAAAACGTCTGCATTTAAATATTGATTTATAAAATTATATTTTTGTTTTGATTTGAATATTTTTGTCGTCCTAATTTGATGATAAACGAGAAATAATTTAAAAACCAGTGACACCAAAACGTCTGTTGTCCTATAACGTATGGTTATTGGCCACATTATTCCTTCTAACAAACATCTGGTCGATGGTAATAAAATTATATCAAATACCAGATTAGCATAAAAAATAAATAGATCTTAGAATAAGGTAATGGCCATTCTAATAATGTTCGCTACCAAGATCTTATTAGGAATGAAAGAGAAATGCTCATAAATTGAATCTGATTATTTTTAACTCGATGTATCCAAAGAAAAGCCGTTTTTACGGCGACAGTTGATACATAGATGTCTGCTGTTATTTCTTTAACCCGGTTTAGAACAATAAACGTTTCACTTCTATTTACAATTAGTGTAAACTAAGTTTCGTTTATTGTGGCCGTTAAATAAAAACAGGGAACAGATGAAAACGATGTTATATCTGTAAAAATATAGTATAATGAATATAAATTGTGACATATATATTTGGCAAATATTTATAACTATTGGCCCAATTAAGTAACTTAAGCATTGATGTTGCTGGTGCCAAAACTGAGTGAACGAGCATTTCCAGGTAAATTAGCTCAATTATTAGAATGAAAGTAGATCTAGGCAACTATACTACAACAAGAAATTAAGGAGAGTGACCTCCTCTATCTTTTCTCCTTCGTAAGGATGTAGTGGCGTCATGCAATTTGTTTGCCTATTTCTGTCCAATTATCTCTCTCCTGTGTGTTGTTTTGCTTCGGAGAATGAGTAACTAGTCATATCCTTTATTTGGTCCGACCTTTATTTGTGCGATGGGCGGTCCATGGTATGCGCAACATCCTATGGTAGACCCACATTTCAAATGCCATTCTACGCTCTGAATCGGCTTTTTTATTGTCCAAGTTTCTGAATCATAAGTGGCGATAGAAAATATCAATGCTCGGACAAGGCGTAATTTTGTGTTTTTTGTGATGTCAGTGTTCTTCCAAATTTTTGTTTGGCTGTTGCCGATCTGGCCATTGTGATGAGTCGACGGATCTCGTCTTCGTATCCTCCACTGTTAGTAATAACGGAGCCTAAGTAATTAAATTGCCTGACCACTTCGTAACTTGCCATGTTTCTTATCTCTGTTTGGTTGTTTCTGATTCTATCATATTTTCAAACCATATTCCTTACTCACCGTGCCTTGCCTATTCATAATTAGTTCCAGTTCTTCTGGTGATGACGCCAATATATCAGTGTCATCAGCATAACGTAGGTTTTGATTTTTCTTCCTCCTATCGTTGCTCCACCTTGCCATTCCTCAAAAACTTGACGCATAATATGTTCACTATATACATTGAATAGAATAGGGGATATTATACATCGCTGTCGAACTCCAGATTTTAATTTGAAGTTTGTCGAAACCACATTATTAACTCTTACATTAGCAGTATTAATTACATGTAGTTTTTGTAATAAATATATTAGATGTTCTGGCGTACCCTAAGTGGCGATTTCTCTAAGTATATGCTACATTTTATGATATTTTACGGTATCGAAGGCCTTGGAATAGTCAACAAAGCATAAATATGTTTCTATGTTAAACTCTCGAGATTTTTCGATAATTTGACGATTTTAGCCTTTCATTGATAATGGTTAGAAGTACTTTGCTCGCGTGTGATATCAATGCTACTTCTTCTTCTTCAAGTGCCATCTCCGCGGCGGAGGTCGGCAATCATCATAGCTATTCGAACTTTTGAGACGGCTGCTCTGAAAAGTTCACTTTCTCAGGTTGCGCAGCCATGACATTCTACGCCTCCCTATGCTTCTCTTTCCTTGGATCTTTCCCTGCATGATCAGTTGGAGCAAGGTATATTTTTCTCCACGTGTAATATGTCCGAGATATTCCAATTTTTTTGTTTTTATTGAATTTAAAATGCTACTACTGTAAGGTAATTATTGCAATATTATGTCGGTGAACCTTTTTTATATATGGGAATAAACGTGAGTTTACTCCAGTCATTTGGTCACTTTAAGATATTCCAGATCTCACTGCAAATTCTAAACATTACTTTCGTTCCTAATTCTCCCATTTCTTTGAGTGTTTCAGCTATTATTGCTTTTCTGAATTTTAGCTTTTTAATTGCCACCTCAATTTCTGATTTCAATATTTTAGGTTCTTTTTCATAACTTCTTTTCTCTGTATTTTTGCCTGGGCCGTTGTTAGAGAATAGTATTTCGCAATATTGTTTCCACACCTCTGCGATATCGTCTGGGTTTGTTATAGTATTTCCACTATTATCTTTAATGATCTGTGTCTGCGGTTTGAATTCTCTCGCTAGATACTTGACTTTTGAGAAAAGTTCTCTAGATTTCTCTCTGGCGGTCAGCATGTTCCTCTAGTTGTACACATATGTTTTTAATATAATTATTTTTGTCCCTTCTGCACAAGTGTTTTATAGTTGTATTTATGGTGCATATCTCTATTTCTTTTTGTTTTGAATTTGATCTGCCATTTCTAAGTTTTCGACTTTCTTCTACAAGACTGAGAGTGTCTTCAGTCATCCAATATTTTTTCCTAGCTGTTTTTTCTTTGAAATTAGTATTGTTGATGGCTTCAGTGATCCATTTCTTTGTGTATTCCCACGTTTTGTCAGGGTCTCCGGTAGTCACTGGTAGATCAGCTTCTGCTAATGCTTCTTTAAACTTTTCCGGGTGTTTTGGAATCAATTTTTGTCTTTTATTTGTGCTTGTTTTACTGTGTAACTAAATTCGAAATTCTGCTTGTAACATTTTGTGGTTGGAACCACAGTCTGCAGCTGGTTTTGTCTTCACGTTATGACGCATACATATTATTATTTTAGTTGCCATCTAGAACCCATTCAGACAGTGTCTGAGGGTCAGCAGCAACCCCTATTGGGATTCTGACGTTACAAAACAAAAATCAGAAGCAGCTTAAAATCCAGCAAAATCATTTACAGTGATGAAAACCTACAGCTCATAAGAGAAACCCACTATGTCACCTCTACATCGACGTAGTTGGAAATCTTTTTTTCAAGCACTCTTAATTGGGATAATGCTCTTAAGTCAACTACAGTTCGAGTACGAAATAGTACTTGCAAGAAAAATCGGTAGGATACGCTCTAAAGCTCCTATCCACACTTCTAAAATCTTCATTCAACCAGTATTACCAGTTCTTATGTGAAGAAGACTATAAAAGATACGACATTCGCTCAGGCGAAATCCATAATATCTCAAATATACCCGCCATAAACGAGAGAATTACTCGGAACAAGAGCTTCACAAACAGCATCATCGACAACATCGTTTTAGAGCCCAAAACACTTTCCCAAGAGCTTCCTGTTCATTCTTTGGAAATGTACGTATAATGTCTTCTTCTTCTTCTTCTTCCTTCTTGTATGTAGGCTTTAAAGTCTGTTTCTTCTTCAATATTAGCCTCCTAATTGTTTAAATGATCGCACTATCTTTTTCTTGGTCTGCCAATACTTCTTCGTCCATTTGGTGACTTATCTTGTGCTATTCGTACTATCATATCCTCTGCCATTCTACTAATGTGTTCGTTCCACTCCTGTTTCCGTTTTGTCACCAATCCATTTATGTCTTCTATATTGCATGCTCTTCTTATGTTTTCGCTTCTCTCCCTATCCAACAGACTTTTCCTTGATATTCGACGAAGTATTTTCATCTCTGTTGTTTCTAGTAGTCGTCTCGTTTTAGATGTGTCAGGTCTTGTCTCCGCCGTGTATGTTAATATAGGTCTAATTACTGTTTTATAGATTCTTGTTTTTGTGTCTTGTCTTAGGCGTTTGTTCTTCCAGATTGTGTCATTAAGAGATCTCGCCACTTAACTTGCTTTTAAGCTTTGTTGTCGTACGTCTTCTTCAAAATCTCCGTAACTAGTTATATCCATTCCCAGATATCTAAACCTTGTTTCCTGCTTTATTATTTTCCCATCAATTTCGATTTTACATCTTAGTGGGTATTTAGATGTTGTCATACATTTAGTTTTTTCTGCTGATATTATCATATTGTATATCTTGGCTGTTGTATTGAAGATGTGTGTTAATCTTTGGTTCTCGTCTTCTGTCTCGGCGATTATTGCGGCGTCGTCTGCATAATATAATATTTGGATTTCTTTGTTCCCCATTCTGTAACCATGACCTTTACGTACTGCTTGTATTAATTCGTCCATTATTATATTAAAGAGTGGGCTTAACGAGTCACCCTGTCTGACTCCGCTTTGTACTGGTATACAATGTGTTAGTTTTCCATTTATCTTTGCTTGTATTCGATTATGGAAGTAGATGTTTTCGATGGTTTGTATAATATTCATTGGTATGTTTCTTTTATACAGTAGGTGTAAGACGTAACTCTGTCTGGAGGTTATGAGCGCGAAGACTGGGTGGATTAAGTAGTTCAAAAGCCGCGTTCATGCCCACAGCCGGTCCTAAGCCCGGATAAAAGAAGAGTGTTGATGGATTTTATATCGGTTCTTTGAGCCTTGTTTTTTTTTACATCCTACCCATTGTAAAAGAAAACAAGGCTCAAAGAACCGATATAAAACCTCGGAACCAGACGGGTGTATAATGTGCATGTATTAAAGCCAACTACTCCTCATGTCAAGACTACAAAATTGTACATTCCGGGCGAGTAGGCAAATCGGCTTAAGTTCACCCTACTAGAGTACTGCGCCTTTCTAATCCATAATTCCTTTCCCGGGATAGAATCAATTCAAATGGTTTCTTGCGATGAATCTCATTGCACAACGATATACCTTGCACTTCCTTTTCCCGAGGTAATAGCCATAACTATACCTCCCAGTATCATAAAACAAATAAACTTTGTATATATTTTTTTATTTCTAATCTGAAGAGCACCGTTTTAACATTAACTGCTAAAAGATTGCAATATTGGTTGGTAATTGGTTCTATAGGAGAAAATATCAAGTAACAACAGATCGTAAGCGGGGATACATAATGATAAAGCATTGTCACTCCTATTTAAAAAAAAAATACTACTCCTTAACCTTAAAATGAACATTACCGTCGCATCGTTGTCGTTAAATGAGTATTATTTTAACCGTAACTGAATCACTCTGTCTGTTTTTACAGGTTATCCCCCTACTTACGTTTTTTACTTCATCCAAACAAACGAAATGCTATGTAATAAAAAATACACTTTAAGCTGCATCGGTCCTATGTAAATATTTTTATTTATTGCTCTAGGGCACGACAACAGTTGTAATCTATCGATGGTACGAGTTAAAGTCATGACAGTTCACACATGTGTCATGTGTTACTAATTAGAATAAAGAAAAATGCAATGCGCTGGCATTTCGTCGAAATACTTACATTTAGTGTGACACAATTTGTATCGTACCTTTAAAATATATGTTGAAGAAAGCTAAGTTAAGGAAATTATTTATAGTATTTCCACCAATGGATATTTTTAACACAATTTCCGATTTAGGCCTAGGATACAATATAATTGTATATATTTCTTCTCCTTTTGTTGCCTTATTAACTGCCTCTAACGTTTGCAATAAACGATAGACTATCAAGATTATTCATGTTTACGCCTCAACCTCATCTCATTCTCATTCATACCAGGAAGTTGAGCAGTTTTACGACGCGATATCAATAGCGCTAAACGGAACACATACGCAATACGTTATAATATGTGGTTTTCGATCAGTGTGCTCTAACAATAATGGTTTACGGTGCGGAAACACTGTCCCTAACAAAAAACAGTCCTTCAAAACTAAGAATAGCCCAAAGAGGGATGGAGCGTACAATGATAGGAGTAACAATAAAAGATCATAAACAAAGAACTACGAAATAGAACCAGAGTTATAGATGCTGTGGAGAAAGCTTGCAGATTGAAATGGAGATGGGCTGGCCACGTGACAATGGTGAAGGATGGAAGGTGGACACGCAAGTTAACCGATTGGATACCAAAAACAGATAAACGAAACAAAGGAAGACCACCTGCACGATGCCAAGATGATCTGCGAAAACCAAAAATTGGATCCATACTGCACAAGACCGTGTATTACGGATACAAACAGGGGACCTATGTTCTGCAGTCGACTTACAAACGGGCTACTGGTGGCTATAAGAGTAATTAATCTGTAATCGTCACATCTGTTTGTCCGCTGTTTCTTCGGAATTGCTGTAAATATGGACTTGGGCCAATCTTAAGGTATTTCACCAGGAGTATACATATCGTTGAAAGACTAAACTAAAGCACTGATGTGGACTTCTATTATTTTTAAGAGTGCTGCCCGTCGGGGTAGGCAAGGTAGGCGCCGCCTAACCTCTTCAATGTACAATACTAAATTATTTATTATTATAAATTACTTCTTTCAAAATTGAGATTTTTAAATTTCTACATAATAATATTTAAAATAAAAAAGTTAATTTTTTTATATTCTCTCCAAAGTTTTAGGTCATTCTCTCCAAATTATTTTGCGCTGTTGAGAGGCGCTTCAAAGTTTCGCCTTAAAAGAGAATAAAATGTCTATCCGTCTCTCTGTCTTACGCTTACGCAAGAGCAACACGGCTTCACGGCTAGCCAGTGAATATCCTCCTCTTCATAGGAGATGAATTTGTCCACCTTCGGCGGGCTTCAAGCTATAAATATTTTAAACGATAGTAATAATCTCTAGTTCGATTGAAACACCTTTTTCACGGCGCCAAAATCAAGAAAGATTAGAAATTATTGTAATGGCCTTCCTTTGCCAAATGTACAAATTTTATCCACAGGTAAGAAGGATAATCGACAATTTTCGAGATTGTTTACAACAATATGGATGAAAACCATAAATGGTTATGCAGTAGTTACTTTAGAAATTCACTTTTTTGTTGTCCTTGTCTACTCCTTTCAAATTTGAAGCAAAATGATTGGGTGGGTAAGGAATATTCAGATTTGAAAAATTTATAAGCTAGTGTCAAAAAACATGAATCTTCGAAAGAACATTATTTAAACATTGCTTAGGTTTAGAAAGGTTAGAGAAAATACGCAAACTATTTACAATGCTTTGCTGGACATATTACTCTATCCAATAAGTTATATAATGAAGAAGTTAGGAAAAATAGAATTTTATTATCAATAGTAATATCCCTAGGACATTGATAACAGACGAGATAATTTCATGACAATCGAAAGCTCGTTCCTTGGTAACAGCACGAAGCCGAAGGCTGAGTGCTGTTACCAAGCAACGAGCTTGAGAAATTTGTCATGAAATTATGAGGCATTCATCAATGTCCGAGGGATATTCGGCGGATAATTTTTCGAAAAAAAAATCATAACTCAACATAACGAAACATTTATTTATTAAATTTTTATTAATTAGAATTATTTAGCAATTATTTGTTCATTCAACTCATATTCTCGTCCGCAGCAAAATTCCATGAATATTCCCCAAATATATTTGTGACTGTAGGTTGTATTTCTGGGAATTTTTTTTTGATTAGCGCATTTATACTTTGAACATTCTCATTGCCGAAACGTGACATTTTGAAATTTATTTGGATGAAGTTGTAAAACTCGATCGTGTTGTCATAGGGATTGAAAATTGCACTGAATGAAATTATCAGTCTAATGTTGACATGATTGGGTGAAATTGTTCCACATGACACAAAATGACGAAATTTGAATGGTTGTTAGAACAGTCGAAAAATTATCATATTTAATTGATTTTAAGATTATTTTAGCAAAACAAGAACTTGCATTTCGCGGTCGGGATAAAAGCCGTAATTCTTCAAATATGGGTAATTTTCAAGAAATTTTTAATGTTGCAGTTAACGCAATCACGAAATCCAGGATCATATAAAAAAACAGAAGGTGTGTTCACGGGTTTGTCAACAACAATACAAAACGATTTAATAGATTTCCTTGATGATTATTGAACCCTGATTATTGTCCTACATCCAAGAAAAATGTAAATAATATATACACTCAGATGCAAAAAAAGACAACGGAGAAAATTTTGGTCAAATTCAAAGTATTTCAATTTATTATTTTTGGCCCTATTTTGATGATTTTTTTAGCACACTGTGTATAAATTTATAAATTTTAATTTGGTCAGTTTTTTGATAAAATTTTATATTTGATTTGTGGAATAGTTCCGTTTGCGAATTTTCGTAAAACCTTATTTTTCGGTTACAACCATGTCTCCTAAGCATTGTGTTTTTTGTTCCATGTCAAAATATGCCTTGGTTCATTTTAAGAGCCAAATGAATTTGCCACCCACAATTTAAGACTTTTTTAAGTATGAATATTTTGGAGTTGTTTCGTAATACGAAGAGGTGGCATTGGGACTTTTTTTATCATTATGTCATATTGACACTTACATTTTATTTACCTGTGATTGATCATGGTTCTTAGTGTCGAAGATTGTGCGAAAGCCGTTGCTCTGGTTGAAGAAATTATGAATATGTGGCTAGAGTACTACACACGCATCGCTCTACCATCCAAAAGGTAGTGGAATGTTTCATACGAACTGGAACAAACAAGCGTAAAACGGGAAGTGTCAGGAAGCGCAAAACTATCGCTTTAGATGATCGTTTTATACGAGTCATTGCATTGCGAGATCGTCATTTAACAGCGGTGCAAACGAGAAATCAGCTTCAATAGGTTCGTAATGTAAGTGTATTTACAGTTCGTCGAAGATTACATGAATTTGGTTTGCAAAGTTGCAGACCAGCAACTTGGCCCAAATTACTTCCACGGCACAGAGTGGCTAGACTACAATTTTCCAAGGAACATTTTCATTGGAATTTAGGACAATGGAGTAATGTTCTTTTTACGGATGAGTCGAGATACTGTCTTCACTCATCAGATGTGAGAGAACGAGTATGACGTCGAAATGGAGAGAGATTTGCGGAGTGCGCTTTCAGGCCCCGCGTTAGCCAGGAAGGGGGTTCGGTGATAGTATGGGCAGGAATATTCCGAGAGGCAAACACTGAATTGGTATTTATTGAGAGTTCGTTGACTGCTCACCGGTATATTGAGGAAATTTTAGCGAATCACGTAGTACCCTTTTCTCAATATATCAGCGATGATTTTCTATTATTGCAAGACAATGCGTTACTCCACTCTGCAATGTGTGTCACGTAATATTTAGAGGAAGTTGGTATTAATAAAATGAACTGGCCAGCGTGTTCGCCAGGTCTGAACTCAATAGAGCACGTTTAAGACGCACCAGCCTTAATTAACGAACTTCGCTTGGCTCTAGAAGAGGAATGGCAAAATATCCAGCAAGATGATATTCGCAACCTCATAGACAGCATAAGCCGACGTGTACAGGCAGTTATAGAGACTAGGGGAGGCAGTACAAAGTATTAAGTTATTTTTTAGTAGTTTTTCTTTGTTAATTGTGTACTTAGGTAAAGTTAAATTTAAGTTTTTTTTTATGTTTTGTTACTGTTATCATTGTTCAGTAAAACCAAGATCATGTCGTTGCTTTTAATCATTATTTAAATCCAGTCCACATCGTCGTATTACAAATTAATACAAAAGATAATGGTAATAATAGGAAAAGTCGTAAATTATGGGTGGTACAGTCATTTCGCTCCTAAAAATGAACTAATTCATATTTTCACATGAACCAAAAAACATAATACTTAGTAGACATGGTTGCAACCGAAAAACAAGGTTTTATGAAAATCCGCTAATGGAATTATTCCACAGGATGTTTCAACTTTAGGATAAGAAACCACCTTTCGATTAACCCCGTACAATAAGTTAAATACAAAATTTTATTAAAAAACTCACTATACTAAATTAAAATTTATAAATTTTTACACAGTGTGCTAAAAAAAATCATCAAAATAGGGCTAAAAATTAAAAAAATGAAATACTTTGAATTTGACCAAAATTTTCTCCGTTGTTGTCTGAGAATATATATATATATATATATATATATATATATATATATATATATATATATATATATATATATATATATATATATATATATATATATATATATATATATATACACTCCGCGTCATAGAAAACGGGCCACCCCCAGTATTTAAAATATTTTCGAAATTATTATTTATTGCTACAAAATTAAGCATTTATTTTTTTGTATTGAATTAATATTATTTTATTTTTAATCTGTCTTGGGTTATTTAAGTTAAATAGGTTGTTGCGAAAGCAAACCGACCATGTAACTGGATTGAGGATATTCGTAGAACCTATAAAACAAAACAATTTTGAGAAAAAGTTTTCGAGGAAGCGCTTGTTTTGAGAAATGTATGACATTGTAAAGGGTTCTAATGAGTTTTAAACGCATCTGAGTATTACAGTAGCCGACTTAGTGTGAAGTAGTCTTGAATGAATAACGATGGAGAATTTTCAAAAATCGGTTGAAATTGTAACGTTACTGGGAAGTGGATTAAGTCAAAGACAAGTTGCAAGACAATTGAATGTTAGTCGTTCGACTGCACAAAGGACCCAGCAACGATTTATTGTGACAGGATCTCACCAACGACGACCTGGTACAGGTCCAAAAAGGAAAACAACCGCTAGGGAAGATCACGTCGTCATTCTTGCTGCATTACGGAATCAGACCCAAACCGCTAGAATACTTCAAGGCCATTTACACCAAGCTCAAGGACCAGCAATCAGCCTTTCTACTATTCGACGAAGATAAGGGAGCAAGGTTTGACAGCTTGCAGTCCAGCAACGGGGCCCTTACTTTCCCCAGCTCACAAAAGACGAAGACTCGATTTTGCCTGTGAGCACATCAATTGGACAGCAGACGATTGGAAAAAAGTATTGTTTACGGATGAGTGTAAAATGTCTATTTATGGTCAAGATGGACGCAGTAAGGTGTACAGACGGGCTGGAGAACGTTTCGCTGGTTGCACTCTGGCACCACGGGTTGCTTTTGGTGGTGGTTTAGTAATGTCTTGGGCAGGGATTTCTTTTGATGCGCATACGGATCTCGTCGTGATCGACAGAGGTGCGTTAACAGAAGTAAGGTACATAACGGAAATCTTACAACATCATGTGATGCCCTATGCTGGATTTATTGGCAACGAATTCCTGCTAATGCAGGATAATGCGAGACCACACACGGCAAGGATAGTAACGGAGTACCTTGACGAGGTTGGTATTCCAAAAATAGACTGGCCTGGTCAAAGCCCCGATTTCAATCCTATTGAGCATATATGGAGCCTGCTAAAAAGTCGCGTTAGGCGTCGCATACCTGCTCCAACAACACCTGGAGAGCTTCAGATGGCACTCGTTGAGGAATGGGCCACTTTTCCCCAAAGAGATATCCAAAACGTTATAAATTCCACGCCAAATCGAATGAGGAGTGTCATCCAGAATCGAGGTGACAATACCCATTACTGAAAATTGATACCAGCTTTTTTTTTAAATATACACTTCATTGTTGTTTTAAAAACTGTAAGTTGATTTTTTTAATAAATTTCCTATTTTTCTTAAATTTTTTATTTTCGATTGATGTTTTACGTTAATGATGAAATTTTATACTAAACGAGTTATTGATTCAATATACAAAAAAATAAATGCTTCATTTTGTAGCAATAAATAATAAATTCGAAAATATTTTAAATATTTGGGGTGGCCCGTTTTCTATGACGCGGAGTGTATATCTAATGGTATGTGTATTGTCTACCCGCATACTAAGGTCACGAGCCGCCACTGTTCCAGTATTATCTACTAGAATATTAGTGGTTTTCGTATTATATAGGCCAGTATATACACTTGTTGCATAAATTCTTATTCATCATATAAATATTTGTTTTACTGGTAGACCTATACCAACAAAAATCCCTCAGCGTTTATTAAAAAAAGGTTACGGTAGCTGGGTTTAACCATATGTTCAAAATATTTATAACACACTGTACATATATAGCAATACAAAGTGAATATTTTTAAATAATGACAACACTCGTTTAGTTACATTAAGAATAATACCTACATCCTGTCTTAACTTTAATACCACAAAATTACCCAACCAACCGAGATAAATTAACATTCAGTCGAAATTAATTATTTTGATTATCGCACAATAAAATATTTTGTTTTAAATAATATTGATGCAGTAAATCCATCGTTAATAATGGTAAATAACAGTTTCCTTGAATTGATATTATATTATTTTTGCTGTTTGATAAGAAAACAAAGTAACTAAGGGTGAATATATTTCTTTGTAGAACTTTTCAAAAAATAATACGTTTATTATAAGGAACTTTTACCGGCATTATAATAAAAAAAGATACTCAAGTATGTTTGATTTAGAAAACATCGAACATTAATATCTTAAGGAGTGATCTGACAGAACGTGGAGAAACAGACAAAATGTAAAGACGGGAACCAACAAACGTGGGGTACCGTTTTTCTTCTCAATATTTGTGGTTTACGGTACCTGGGATAGAACTTCTAAAATTTTCAAACCGACTCAAGAGCCTAATAGACTTCTTAAAGACTACACAGTTAATTAACAAAATATAATTTATATAATACTGTTATTCTTTACTATTGTAAACTCTGTAGGTACTATTGTAAACCTTTGTTCCCGTGTCAATGACCAAAGATGTCGAGACACGTTAATTCTAAATAATATAAAAAATGATGGCTCAATTCCATATAAACAATAGTTAACTTGATATGTCACAAGAAAAGGAGACAGTTTCAGAACCTTTTTAAACAATATTTAAGAATATAGATCATAAAAAAAATTAATACCGAAAAAAAAATATGCAACAGTTTTGCCTTTCAGTATATTTTAATATAAATCTATAACAAACAAAATAAAAAATATAATTTTGGTATAATTTAGGGTTATAAAAATTACAAACTATGTTAGAAACATGTTATTATGTTCACCATTAAATCACTTTCTTTTCAAATTACCTGAAAATCGTATAGTGTAAACAAGAATAGTAATTAGTTAGAAAAACACACAATTACGAGCGCATTATCGTCTCAATTTAATAGAAATTCGTAAAATGACTACAAAATATGTTCAGTTACGTTATGTTTGACTTTCCTTTTCTATTCCATAATTTGTTAAATTGTACATTAGAATTACAGTCTGAAACAAAATATTTGTAGTACGCACTACTTGTTATTTTTATTTACAAGTCGTAGTCGAGTAATAGTGGATTTGAAGCATGAAATAACTTATTGTAGTAATATTATTAACGATAATTTAATATAATAATAGCATATTCAGTTCGGGATAAAAGAGAGTAACAAATGACACTTATTGAACTTGGGAAGTTTCATTTAACCTCAAAATATTACAAAAAAGACGAACGGGGTTCAACTGGATCCCGGTTCAAACTAATAATAGTCGAGCTTATCAAGGTTTTCATCTCATATTTCCTTAAAAATTCATGGATTTCTTTGAAATTATCTCACCCGGGGGGTGAAAATTTTTATATGAAAAATAACTAATGCATAGAGGGACACATTTTAAGCAAAAATTGAATTTCGTAAAACAAAAACACATTTTTAGTCGGTGTTTCACGAAAACAAAAACTGTAAGAAGTAAAAAGTATAAAATAACGAAGGGATTTGTTTATGTCAATTTTACGGAGAAAATGCATTCAATATTTTTTAAAGAACATTAAAAAAGCTTTCAAATTAGATGTGATAAAACCCTCTAGGCTGAGAACTAAGAAAGTTATGTTGAAAATAAGATCGAATCTTTTTTCGAAAAAAAAAAAAACACAATGACGCCATTGGTATTAATACTCTAATTGAAATCAAAGGGTAATTCATGTACGATTTACTTTATTTGTGTATCAGCAGATGCAGTTTGGACGATTTAGACTTCATTCTGAAAAAAATTATGACTATAGAGGAAAAAGTATTATTCAAATTTTTAAAAAAACTTCTTTTTTATCTAAATAACTGAAAACTATCCAAGATCCGTAAAAATTATTAAAGAACAAAAAAAAGACACCCTTTTAAAAAAGAAAGACTATAGAAATTTTAAACTTTTACGCCTATAGGTCATAAAATTTCTTACAAAATAAACTATTGACCGACTTGTTTGCTTTAAAATAAACCAAGATATAACCCAAAACGGAACATATTTTTTTTTAATTACTGATCCAATGGATTTTGGAGTATTGGTGAATGTACATATAATATTGCATGTATACGAATTCAAATGGTGAGAAGCACTAAAGTTGGTATATTTATCCACACGTTTTGAAATAGATTATCCTAATAGTGCAAAGTTTATAGCTTTTTGACATTCTTTTTCTAGATGTGATACAACTTCAGCCTTTTATAATAAGGGTAAGGTGGAAATTTTTGAAATTATTGAAAAAAGATTAGATTTAATAGAAAAGGCAAAGATATTTTATAACAGCACCTCTAAAATAGAACAAATTCTTCAAAAGTGTGGCTTGGAAATAAAAACATTATTTCTTGATAAAAACATTAGTCCAACTAATTCGGGATGGACTACCGTAGAGGGATTTTTGCAATCTATCAGACTCCAAAACAATCCTACACCCGACGAACTTTTCAAAACGATATTTTGCAATTGCAAAAAAGGATGTGGCGCATCATGTCGTTGCTATAAGTTCTGAAGTTCTTTTAAACTGTGGTTTATATTGTTGGCAATGCGAGTGGCCTGATAGTGTTGACATTCTGTGAGGATGTTCTTGACGGTGATAGGAATCACTGTTGGTCTGTAGGGGACAAAATGACCGTGTATCAAACGTGTATGTCCTATCCTCAATCTTCGTATTGCTATCTTCCCTTTTCTGTTCATGGATGCTAGGGATAAACAGCTGTTAACATCAGGTTGTATTTCTCTGAGCTTTGTGTCTGTGGTGATCCAAAGTTCCTGCCATTTGCCTTGGACATTCCTTTTGAATTTTGATTTTATATCTTCTTGGAGCTCTATGTTGTAGATAGATAAGTTGGATGTAGATGCTTCTTTTGCAGTGCTGTCAGCCATCTCATTTCCTTGGATGCCGATATGAGAAGGCACCCATATTATTGTTATTGAGGTTTCCCTCCATTTGGAAGGAAATTCTTGTCGGGGCCAGATTAGGTTATACAATTGAAGCAATTTATTTAGTTTTAGTTTTAATAGTTTCTTCATGTAGATATTTGAGGAGAAAGAGCAGCTGACTTTTTTGTTGTGGATAGAGCTAGGGTCAATTCTTGCTTAGAAAAGGGTAAGTTTATTGGGTTGGAGATATCCTTAGTTTTACCACTCGGATGTTGAAAGAGTGTAAAGGAGACTTATTTTGGTTTAGCATTTTGGATTGAAAGTGATGCCCGAAAATCTTGGCGATACTTTGACTTTGAGTCACTATTTTGTTGTCATGAATTAAGGCGTGGATTTTGTAGGCAGTGCATTGACCTTTCATATGTTTAATTTTGTTCCAAACTTGGCTTGAAGGTGTGTCGGAAGAAATAGAATTGATGTAAAAGGTTCCATGAAATCTTTTTGCTTTCCTTTATGATACGTTTTAATTTACCTTTCGCTAATTTAAACTTGATAAGATTTTCATTAGTTCTTGTTCGTCTATATTTATTCAGAGCTTTCTTACATACACGAACAGCTACAACTCAGGAATCATTCCATCAAGGAACTAATTTTCATGTAGGTTTAACGGAATATTTTCCTATATATTTTTGAGCGGAGTTAATTATGCATTTGGTAAACTGATCAACTAGGTGATCAGTATAATATATGTTATATTTACATTTGATTGAGTTGACGTGGTCTCGGACGTTTAGACTGAAATTCGTCCAGTCCGCTTGTGCTATACCTACGCTATTTACTCACTGGGTTGTACGATTTTAATTTATTGTCTGGTATTAGTATAGGGGAATGATCACTATCGAACAGACTATCTGATGGACACCATGTTAGAGATAGACCTAGTTTTGGATCACAAAGACTGAGATCGATATTTGAGAAAGTTCCTGAAGATATATTGAAGTGAGTGCTACAACCAGTATTGAGTAGAAATATATCTTCATTGCTAATTATGTTTTCTATATGTTTTCCTCTGCCAAATGTACTGTTTGATCCCCACATTGTGCTGTGAACATTGAAATCTCCTACGAGGATGAATAGGGATGGGAGTTCTGCTATCAAGTTAGAAATTTCTGTATAATTTACCCCCTTATTAGGCCGTAAATAATGATTTTGCAAATACAATATGAGATGTTGCAAATAATGATTTTATGAGGACACCAGAGGGAAACAGCCACGACCTCTAAATTAGAAGTGATGTTAAATTTTTCGGAACATTATATCTGACGATACAACAATAGAAGTACCACCACTTGCGCGTAGGGGTATGGATCTAATCTGATGGTAGCCTATGTAATTTTTTAGGTACACTTTTTGGGTTTCCTTTAAATTTGTTTCTTGTATACAAAGAATATCTGGAGCGATCTCTTGGATGAGTTGTTGGATGTGTTCTAGACGGACGTAAAACCCATCACAATTCCATTGTATTAAAGAGAAAGATGATACATAAAGAAGAAAAGTCAGCTCAGAACAAAAAAAAATAAGAAATGTATCGTCAAGATTATTTTAGAGAGTTTTGGGAGGTAAGGGAAGTATCAGAGTAAGATTCATCGTCACTGGGATCTGTTTGTGAAAGACATGGTAATGTTGATATATCGTTATTTTCTGCAGATTTAACATTGTATTGCTGTCTAGATTTTTTTTATTAATCGTGTAAATTTGTTTTTCATTGTTCTTTGAGAAAAATGCGGGTATACAGAAAGCAAATTGGTGAGGAGTGTGTTGATGTCATTTGTAAACTTAAGGCTTCATGGTAGAGGTCATTGCTGCCTTTAGTATTTTTCTAAAAACGCAACAAGATCGTTTAGCGAGAGGATATTTTTGTGTGGATTTTTGTTGTAATATTCGGTAATGTCAAGTTTAGTAATATCTAAGATACTACTATCATCCGTTTTTCGCTTCTTCTTGGATTTTTTTCAGTTAATTCATTGGGGATATAAGGCGGTTGCATCTAGGAAATTTCAGCTAACGGAGTTGTAGGAAGACTAGATTCGTCATTAAGTGATTCCGAATGCCTTTTTTGGCCAATTACTGGAATTTCTTGAAATGATTGGACGTTCTCATTTATATTCGTTCTGTGTTGATTGTAATGAACATGACATGTTGCTAGAATGGAAGACGGAAGATGGACGAAGAGATTATTGGAGTGGAGACCAAGAGCCGACAAGTGAAGTCGAGGCAGACCACCCAGCCGATGGACCGACGACCTAAGGAGAATAGAAACAAACTGGATTGCAGCACCTAGAGATAGAGAGAACTGGAGACGTTTGGAGGAGGCCTATATCCAACAATGGATGTGAAAATGGGGCTGGATGATGATGATGATGTGTTCATTGTTAGAAATTGAGGCTTGGGTATCTGACTGAATAGTAATAATGGAAGATGGGGGATTGATGCAGTTATTTGCAACATGTCCTGCTGGCTTGCAGATAAAACGTTCCATTCTATCTGTAGAAAGGAATATTTTATGTTCACAAGGAAACTAAGTTCCTGTTGCTTTAATAAAGTCCTCGTAGACACACCGTCTCAGGACTTGCAACTTAATGTAGAGTCATATGTCGCCATGTTACCAATCCAACGGTAACTTTACCATCTTAATTATAAACTAGACATAATGTAAACTAAATTTCATTTAGCAATTTTTAAAGGGTTTTTACCCCCATATTTAGTGGCTATTTCCATGTATTAACCTGACACTGATGATGGAATACTTATTCCGAAAACGTTTTGTCAATTTAACATAGCCCAAATGGGTTTTTTATATACCTTTTTATAAAGGATTTTATTGGAAAATTATTTTATGTTCGTTACCATCATATGGAATAGTTATTGATATGTGTAGTTCGTAGTTATCAGAAAGGGTAAATATATAAACTTGGTGCCTGAAGCTCAAAACATGGCTGTATTCATTCAGGGATACCTGCTTTGAGAAACGATATCTGGGGGTGCTAGTTGTAAGCCAAGACTTTTAACAGCATTTTCAGCAAGATCATGAGGAATAAAAGGTGATATATTTGAAACAACAATTCTTTTCGTTGGAGATATAAGTCTCCGAATATTTATTAAAAATTTATTAATTTGAATGAATGGATGAGAATTTATTAATTTTTCTAACTTCTTCTAACTCTAACGAAACAAATTGGTCGCATTGCTCCTGTAGTGATCCTTTCCCAAGTTAACATGCTCCTTTTTTAACTTGGCTGCACCGTACTGAAGACGACTAATAGTCAGAAATACGTATATACTGTTGCCTTCCATTGAAATATCTATTTTGTTTTCTGTTTTCCTGTTTTGTGAGACATGCCATTATAGATTTAAAAATCGTGTTTGAAAACAGCTTCCTATCTGGGATAGAAAGGTCTAAATCACACTTTTTCAAATTTTAAATTGAGGTTTACTTCCCAGCATACTGTAAATTAAATGAGTGATGCAATAATTTTGGACACTAGTTAATATATTGGACACTTATTTTTTTAATGTATTTTGGACACTAAAAATTCTACCCCGTTACTAGTAACATCAAATAAACCTTAATCACATACACGCATTATTAAAACATTACTCTTATCATGTCAATAAAAAATTAATCATCGCTTTGATTATAGCTTTAAATCAATATTTAAACAACTTATTGTTTTATATTTTTTCCTGCATTTTACGTAGTTCAACGTTCTGTGCATTGTTAATATTGTTGATTAATTACTTACATTTGTGACTATGTTTAAAATATATCCAAAACACAACATATGGTACTTTGTTTACTTCTAAAACGTTAATTTTTAACCTCAAATCAGTGAGTGAATAACATTGTGTTATTCTTCTATTCTGGATAGATAATTGTTACGAGTTATGAACTAATAATATCCACACGCACACACACACACACACACACACACACACACACACACACACACACACACACACACACACACACACACACATATATATATATATATATATATATATATATATATATATATATATATATATATATATATATATATACAGGATATTAGTGACTATCGATATAAACAAAACCACCAGTTTATTAGGGCTGCAGTCAGAAGGTTGGCCGAGATGTTAGAGAAACACTCTTTTGACTTTTTGTCGAGCTTTCGGAATGGTTTTATTCATTTTTCAAGACATAGTCGTTGAGATTATTTAAAATAAACTTTGACACTCAACATTAAAAACACAAATATAAAATATATAATAATGGACAATACATTCTAAAAATTTTTGAATTGAACAAAATTGACAAAATGCAATTGAAATGCATTATATACTTGAAATTCTGGAGGATAATCCAGATGAATTCGGCAACGGCAATGATAACATTTCAACAAGATGGTGCTTCTGCACACCATTATGGTGCAGTGAGACGTTACCTAGATGAGGAATATCGTGGTAGATGGATTGGACGACGAGGTACGATAGAATGGCCAGCTCGGTCACCGGACCTCACAACATTAGATTTTTTATGTGGCGATACTTTAAATCTAAAATTTACGCTACAGCAACAGACAATATTGACATTTTGAAACAATGAATTGTTGAAGAATGTAGGGCAATTTCCCCCGACACATTTGAACGAGTACGGCAAGAGTTTAGAAATAGGATGCATTACTGTCAGGAAGTAGATGGAGCACATGTTGAACACATACTATAAGAAGTGGTTGGTAAATATTTATTAATTAAATAAAAAGCTATAATTTTAAAATTTATTTAATTTACTCATCAAAATAAGCTTAAACTCAAACAAAATTATTATGACTGAATAGGTATTTTCAATACCTTTCAAACGACGTATCCCTTGCCATAAGGTCCCATTTAAAATTATCTGTCACAGTGGCGCTGTAACGTAATTTGTCACTATTACGTCACCTGTTATGAACGGACTTTTGACAAGCACTGTATGTATATACATATATATATATATATATATATATATATATATATATATATATATATATATATATATATATATATATATTAAATCTTTTAGCGAAAGCTGCTATCGCTTTATTGAATTATATATGTATATAGATATATAATATATATATATATATATATATGTATATATATATATATATACACAACGCAAAAGTCTAAGGATATTTTAATAATTTGACAATACCAATGACAGAAATTTCATGACCATATAAATTTGCTTGTACTATAATTGTTGATACAGACACTCACTTCTTATCAAAAAAAAATTGTAAAACTGATAGCAATACATGTTTTAAAATGTTTTTTATAAAGGACAAAAAAATCGACATTTTTATGTTTTGTTTGTTTTTAATTTTAGTCACTTTATACCATTCTTGCTTAATAGGTGAGTTAAAGATATTGTCTTTTTACCATGAAACGACAACATTTAACGTTGGATGATATGAATAGAGCCGTGAGCCTCCTTCAAGCTGGTATGCGACAAACTCAAGTTGCTGACCAGCTGGGTGTCTCCCAAAGCGTCGTAAGTCGTTTGTGGCGTCGGTTTAGAGACACTGGGAGTCCAGCCGAGCAACATCCAGGATGTGGTCGCTCTACAACCGTCGCTCAAGACTGATATTTAATTTTAAATGCCAGAAGGCAGCCAACAATTACAGCACCCGTGCTGGTTAATGAATTACAGCTTGCACATAATGTAACAATTAGCAGCAGTACTGTGAGGATTCGTCTCCATGAAGCCAATCTTCGTAGTCGACGACCACTGAGATGCCCACCTCTATCTAGAGGCAATCGCGCTGCAAGATTAACCTGATTTCAAGAGTTTCAGAATTGGACTGACAATGACTGGGCCACAGTTTTGTTTAGTGACGAGTCTAGATATGGATTTCATCCAGATTCTCGTAGGACAAGAGTTTGGAGGCGACTCGGAAATGGAGAACGATTACGACATCTTCAAGAAGTGTATGCATACAGAGGTGGTACATTAATGGTATGGGGCGGAATCATGGTTAACGGAAGAATTGACCTCATTTTCTCACGTGGCTTTCTCACAAGTCAGCAATATTTGGACACTATTCTTGAACCTGTTGTGCGCCCGTTTGCTGCTGCTGTTGGAGAAAATTTTTACTTTATGCATGATAACGCTCGGCCATATGTTGCGCATATTGTAACAAACTGGTTGGATAACGAGGGTATTGATGTATTGCCGTGGCCAGCACAATCACCGGACTTGAATCCCATTGAGCATGTATGGGACATGCTCCAACGAAGAATTACTCCACATATGGGCAATATCTACAATGAATTTCAATTAAAAGAGCTTCTGAGAGAACAATGGACACAACTACCTCAAACAGACATTAACAATGTGATTCGGAGCATGAACGGTAGATGTAGAGCTGTGATAAACCAACGTGGTGGCCATACTTTATTTTAAGTTTATATTTCGTATTTTTAACATTTTATGGTGGTATGTGAAAGATGGGTGATTTGCAATATATTTTTTTTTGCTCCAATTTTCTGCTTTTGGCAATTTATGGTTTTTGACATATTCAACAACAATTTAAACTACAAATTTTGTATTTCTTTTTTTTAAGTTGATTACAGATAAACAAAATACGTCTATTTATAAAAATATCCCTAGACTTTTGCGTTGTGTATATATATATATATATATATCGATCCCACATATAACAAATAGTTTATCACAGTTAATGTTTTTCACAAAATAACACCCCTAGACTTCCCCTAATACACTAATTCTTAATTTTATCCTTTTTTAAATGAGTAAATAAGATATGTCACGTAAATAAAACTATATCTGGAAGAAATAATCGGAACTTTCTAAAAAAACATTTTGATATAAATATATCTCTAAGAAAACAAAAATAACTATGTAAAAGTTAGTGTTTGTAAAGAAAGTTGTGTATTAAATATATGCAATCAGTTTATCATTAATTGCCTTGATCCTTTCTGCCAATATTATCATTATCACGTGAAAGATGATAACACAATAAACGTAGGTCCCTCATTTTATTGCCTCTCTTCCTATAAATAATTAATTGTATTTCATATTTTCATACTGTATATCCACACTTTTCTGTTGAAGAGGCTATAAAAAAGACCTTGTATACCAGAAGCCTCCAACAACGCCAGATGATATGAAAAATATAATAGGAGAAGCTTTTAATAAAATTGAAATGTGGCTCGGTCATTTGAATATTGGTTACAAACTTGTATAGACGTTGAAGGTGGAACATTTTGAACATTTACTTTAAACTTATTTCCTTAATATCACATTTATTGATATATTCATTTCATATTGTTATAGTTTATATTTTTTGTTAGTTACTTTATATATATATATATATATATATATATATATATATATATATATATATATATATATATATATATATATATATATATATATATATATATATATATATATACAATAGCACTAAAGGCCTTAGAGGCCCATGGCTTGAAAAGTTTGTTCTTTCTTCATTTTCGCTTTTCTTTATGTACTGAGATCTTCTCTGGCTCGATATGTGATTTTTCTCCATTCCTTTTTGTTATTCATTTTTCTTTTCTGGTCTTCTAGTCCAATTTTTTCCGTATCTTTTTCTACCTCTTGATTCCATTTATTTTTTGGCCTTCCTTTTTTCTTTTTTGAAGCTATAGTGTAGTTTAGTACCCTTTTTGGAGTCCTCGTGTTCGGCATCCTTTCTAGGTGACCTCGCCATCTTAGTCTCTGTGTCTTTATGACTCCTATTATATTAGGTTGAATATATAATTTCTTTAACTCATCATTTGATCTTCTTATCCATAAACCGGCCCTTATTATTCCTCCATATATCTTCCTCAGGATTTTCCTTTCCTATATCTCCAGTAAATTTTGTTCATTGTTTGTCATTGTCCATGTCTCACTGCAGTATGTTACTATTGGTTGTATAGTTGTTTTGTATAACTGTATTTTTGCCTTTCTTGATACAAACTTGCTTTTCAACATTCCACTAAGAGCATGTACACTTCTATTGCCTGCCATTATTCTAGCTTTTATTTCTTCTTTAATGTTAGGTTTACGTGATATTATTGCACCTAGGTATGTAAATCTTTCTACCATTTCGAATTCGTATGATGATCTTTGTTCTACTTTTACTTTAAACTTTTGTCCATCCCTGAACTGATCATCTCTCCACTGCATACATTTTGTTTTAGTTTCATTTATGTAAAGTCCCATTTTCTTTGCTGCTTTTACTATTCTCTGTACTATCTCCTGTAGCTCTTTTTTCTTCTTGCTAGCAACACTACATCATCCGCAAATGCCAAAACTTGGTGTCTTTTATGATATAGGAGTCCTTCTATATTGATTTTCGCTTCTCGTATTATTTTTTCTAGGCATAAATTGAAGAGTAATGATGACAAAGGATCGTCCTGCCTTAATCCTTCGTTTACTATAAATTTGTCCGATGCATGATTGTCTACTTTGACTCTGTTTTCTGTATTCTCTAAAATAAGATGTATTATGTTACGCAACATTCTGCTAACTACCAGTTCCTCAAGGGTCTCTTTTAATTCCTTCCTCTTTATTCTATCGTATGCTTGCTGGAAGTCGATGAATAGCGCTATCATTGGTAAGTTGTGTTCATAGCTTTCTGCTTGTAATTCTCTTATTACGAATACTTGGTCCGTTGTGCTTCTCCCTCGTCTAAATCCGCACTGATATTCGCCTATTATATTTTCAACTTCTTTTTCTAACTTATCTTTTATGGATTTTGAGAGGATTTTATATACGGTATTTAGTAACGCTACTCCTCTGTAATTACTGCATTCTGTTTTGTCCCCTTTTTTGGACAAATAATTGCTTCCTTCCAATTATCTGGTATTCGTTCTTTTATCCATATCTCCTTTATGATCTTGTATATCCAATCATTTAGCAGTTTTCCACCATATTTCATCATCTCTGCTGTTATGTTATCGCTTCCAGGGCATTTGTTGTTTTTCAGATTTGTTATGATTTCCTCGATTTGTTCTTTGCTGGGTGAATTATCTTCTATGTCTTCTAAGTGTTCGATTCTTGCTTCTGCTTCCATACATTCTCTTTGGTTTGACTTATTATTGCCATTTAGTAATTCATCAAAATACTCTTTCCATCTTGTTAGTTGTCTTGTTAGTTACTTATTGAATAAAAATAGTTTTGATATATTATCTCCCAATACTCAATACTTATTTCTACTTACAAAAATTTAATGTATTTCCGAAATTTGAAGAAAACTAAAAATATCAAAGAAAGTAATGAGTTTATGTCTAGTGAATGCTATATAAAAAAGAAAGAGTATCATAAATATAATATTTCGAAAAAATAAAATATAGGGTGATCCATTTAAAAAAATTGAGAAAAACGTAATCTTGTTTTGTAGTTCACCCTGTATACAAATTTTTGTCTATGATTTGAATTAAACTTAATTTAAAGACTACAATATATCGTTTACTTTATTATATAAAACAAATCTTTTTTGATGCATTACTTCTTTATATATTACGGTGTTGATTTCATAGGGATTTCGAAATAAAAATGGTCATAACTTGTTAAATACTCTGTATAGTAATGCAAAATCCAATCCAATACTATAAGAACAAGAATTATGAGAGGAATATAAATATGAAAAAATATATAGGGTGTCCCATTTAAAAAATTGTATTTTTGTACGTAAATTGTATATTTTAAATTGTAAGTATTAACTACCACGTAGTTATTAATCATCCTGTAGAATTCTACATATTTTTCAAGTATGGAGAATAGCATTGCCTACATTTTTTCTAAATAAGTTTTTTGGACACAACACAAAACTCTTTTCCTTGTACCACAATGGAATTATCGACCGATATCGCACTAAAAACTCACCCTGTATATTTATATATATATATATATATATCATCAATTATAATAACAGGATTTTTCACAAAATGTCTACATTTCAAGGTTGAGAAATCATGCAGCGACTGAGAATCTTTCGAGCTGTAGTGGGGTGTATATATAAAAATAATTCCTTCTTTTTCAGTGTTTAAAAAATAAGGCTCAGTGCAAATATTTATATATATATATATATATATATATATATATATATATATATATATATATATATATATAATTCAAGTAGTAAATAAATAAAAAGCGAGGGCATTTTGTCTATCTTAACGGCGGGTACCCTTTACCTATTACATTTAATAATTAATGAAAAGGTAATAATTAGGTAGATTTGTTGTTAAAAATAAAAAATATGAGAAAAATCTTAATTTTCAAAATAAAAAATAAGATCAGACATGCTTAAATTTTTAACTAAGTTATATGTGTAAGCAATTACACAAATGCGGAAGGAAGTTACTCAATAACCTGTAATATGCGCATGCGTCCGCCTACCTGTGTTTCCAAAATATTTTGCGCCTCCTCGCAGTAACTCTCCCGAATTTGATTTTGCCACAACATCACGTCAAGAGGTAATTCAAAGTTTTTAGATTTCACTATAATTTTTGGTAATCCTTCTAGTTCTTCGACTTCTTCACAAAAAATCGCACTGACTCTACACACCTCGGCGAATTTCACGTCTAATTCAGGAGCGGAGTTATTCGAGCAATTCCACAAATTCTCGTATACATTTTCCTCCGATGTTTCCATCTCGGGAACACCGGTCAGACAAAAAGTAACATCATCGTAGGGCTCGTAGTATTCTAATTGACACCTAAGACTTTGCAGCCAACAGTTCACACTGACGTCGTCGCACATTTTGACTCACTGGGAGAGATAAAACTTTTGCCACATCCTTTCTGATAAAAGACTCCGATTTTCCGTATTTTAAACAAATAGTGACAGCGATAAACACTGACTTGAAATAATATTGCTTCTACTTAATATGTTTATATATAAGATTACGCTACATACTGAGCTCATTGATAAGACGGAGCAAGTAACCGAGATCACTTAAAAGGGTTTAGTCATAGTAATTATAAAAACGGGGAATCAATTGGGCGTACGGCGGGTTAAGTTAGATTACTGGCTGACCAATTTAATTGAGTAATTATGTGGCGCAGGCCTAGATCAGAGGATGAATTGAAAACCCACATGTGCGTTGCAAAACCATCCACATTAAAAGTGTTTGTTTTTATGGTCTGTATATTCCTTCGTGTATATTATTTCTAGCAATTAACTCATACGCAGTACCGTACTAACCAAGAAATATAATATTCATTTCAAATTCCGTTATTTCAATCAATTTTCAGATTTAATTTTTACAAAACTAATTCAGGTTATTAACTTCAAAGAAACTTAAAAGAAAAAGTAATAAGAATGCCAGACAACATTCGTAATAAACATCGCAAATATCAATAAACAATATTTTACAGTTGATAGTTTTAATAGGAAAAACCCAAATAGTCCAGGGTATAACGGTAAAAATAGTAGAAAATCTCTCAATTTTTTTATATGCATCGATGTGTTTGAAATTTTGATAGTAGTATAAAACATACCTCAAGTATCAAAATCTACCCTATGACAATATGTGCTTTTCCTCTGGGGGTGGTTACCAGCCCAACCCGGGGGTGGAAAACGAAAACAACGGTAGTTGTTTGAGTTTTTTTGAAAAGTCAAGTTTTTGGAGTTATTCATGGCTGAAAGTTCACAAATTACACGTCAAAAAATCATGTATTTTTTATTATTACCCGAAAACTTAATATTCTCCGTTTCATGGAACGCAGAATGCTCAACCTTAAGCTCAACGATCGTAAGTCTAATGAAGAAAAAAGAGGTCGAACAAAAGTTAAAGATCTAATTGCCATGTTCAAATGCAACTGGGCAGGGCACACAGGAAGAACAGAAGACAACCGTTTTACGAAGCGAATTATTGAATGACGACCAAGAGCAAACAAGAGAAGTAGACACAGACCACAAACCAGTTGGACTGATGACATCAAGCGAATGGCTGGTCGCGAATCGATGCCAAAAACAACAAAGAGAAATGAATGGACATGCCTAAGGGATGCTTACATCCGACGATGGATGGAATAGCTGTTGATGATGATGAAACTTATATTAAAAAGTTATGGTTGTTTGAAAGTAGACTTTTATTCGTCGAATACAAAAATCCAAACATATGATGTCGAATAATCGGAAAACTGTAAGTTTTTCATAGAAAACGTATAGAAACTTTTTAAAGATTTTAAAAAATCCTTTAAAATGACCACTGGTAAAAGTGATTTGCATGAAAAATAAGGTAAATTATACATAAAATGAAGTCGCTTATATTTTTTGTCACGTAGACAGTAACAAACTCTCCCTCGCCAAAATTACCCTGGTTAAAACTATTCGATGGTGGAAAAATGGTAACTAATACTCTACATTCCCTTTTTAACAAGATATTAAAAGAAAAAAAATCCTAAACAACTGGAAGGAATCCGTAACCATTATCCTACACAAGAAAGGGGATAAAGCAGATATAAAAAACTACCGTCCTATAACACTCTTCAATGTAATGTATAAACTCCTAACAATAATTTTAACCAATAGATTGACGACAAAATTCGACGGATACCAGTCGAAAGAACAAGCTGGTTTTAGAACGGGATTCAGCACAAGTGACCATTTACTAAGTATGAAAATACTTATAGAACGAGCAAATGAATACCACATTCTTCTATATATAGCATTCATAGATTTCGAAAAGGCTTTCGACAGTGTCGAACATCGGGCAGTGAAAACTTCTTTGATTAACAGCAGAATTGACCACAGATATACGGAACTAATAGCCAATATATATAAGGAAGCCAAAACAACAATTAAAGTATATGAAGGAACAAAAGCAATACAAATAAATAAAGGCGTGAGACAGGGTGACACAATATCACCGAAACTTTTCAATCAGGCTCTGGAAGATATTTTTAAAAGATTAGAATGGGAAGAAAAAGGTATAAAAATTTGTGGACAACGCTAGAACCATCGCTGATGGCATCGCATTGATAACCGATAAAAAAGAAGAATTGTTTGAAATGATGAAAGAACTGGACGTAAAAGCTGGAAAGATAGGCCTTAATATGGCCTAGGTGGATGACTGTAGCGACAGACAGAGAAGAATGGAAAAGGATTGGGGAGGCCTATGTTCAAAGATGGATCGAAGAAGGCTAATTAGATAGATAGATAGATATCGAGTCTTATCACGTCCAATACAATGGACAATCAGTACAGCCTACCAAGAGAGCAAACATTTCATCTACAGAATAAAAAATCGTTTTCTCTTAATTCCGAGAAAAATAAAAAAGGCATAGTATATTGGTGAAGAAGAATAAACATTTATGTGTTCCTACAACAACAGATTTCCTCTGAAATTAAATTTGTGATATGTACAGACCGGAATATATGGAAAATGCATTTTCTTGTGTCTGGCAATCATATTTTTACAATAAATTGCATATATCTGAATATTTTTATATAAAAAAATGTATAATGCCAATATTTTCTGAGTGTGTCGACCTTTTCTCGAAATTGTTCATTCACATTCCCCGAGTAATAACACCTCTGTTTCTTTGAATCATTTTGGGCGTACATGCTATTGTAATGAAAGGTTTTAGGTAAACTGGTAAACAATTAATAACCCTAAAATACAAACAAAATGAAACATACATAAACACTTTTAGTGGGACGGGTTTTTTCGAAATCCAAAAGGGGCGGAAGTATCGGTGAAGCTTTAAGGAATAAGTAGTTGTATGAATCTCCGAAATTTAAATTAGTTTCATTTATGGTTTTCGCGTCAAACAGTGCAAACGTGTGTATTGAGGCAAATTTTAAAAATGCATTTATAGTGTAATTTTATTGCGTAACCCGTGACTCCGGTAATTTGTTTATATCGCGATGTCCAAGTGCTTGGAATCAGCCATATCCTGAATTAAAGCTGGATAGTGGAAAAGTATTTTGTCGAGCTTGCTTTAAAATTGTGAGTAACTATTTTTATTTTAAAACACTTAACTGGCGTTGTGATGTCAAGCGGACCCTCAGTAGTCAGTACTTTTTAAATCCTTGTAAAACTTGCAAATTTAGTATTTATGCCTGGCCGCGCCATCTAGCTTTAAGTTGGTGCACTCGCAACCGTAAGCCACTCCGGTACGCACGTCAACTGTGATTCAGTATTGCCTGAATAGCCAGCGGTAAAATTCATTTGGGGTCTGTGTGGTACCACGACGCTAATAGTGTTTTATTTCTGAAATGGTAGGTTCTTGCAAAAGAGTGTATTTCAGGGAGACTAATTTTGATGAAAGTGTAAGGCGGTGGTATGATGACTTAGAAAGCGAGTTTAGTGATTATGAAGACTACAACGACAAAGATTTTTCTCCAGAGAGTGACCATAACTCTGATTCCGAGAAGGAAGATCAGGGGGACAATGCTGAAACACAAGAGAGTCAGGCTATAGGTGAAGAAGAAGAGGGGCCAGAAACAACAAATAAAAAGTTTTATTTTGGTAAAAATCAATACAAGTGGTCTGCTGTTCCGGCCAATCCAAATTTGAATATTAGAACAAAAGAACATAATCTTTTAAAAGTCCTTCCGGGGTTGAAAGGACCTGCAAAATGTGGTGAATGTATCTGATCCCTTAAAAATATGGAGCCTTCTTTTCACAGGCGATATGGAACTAATTCTACGGACAAATGAAAAGATATTGTTATTTCAAGATAAATTTAGCAATTCTGATAAATCAGAACTGAGAGAACTAACAAAGAAAGAATTTGGAGCGTTTCTCGCTATCTTGTATTACTCTGAAGTTTTCAAGTCAAATGATGAGGACTTGCAAGAAATATTTGCAACAGATAGAACGGGACAAGACATATTCAGATCCATTATGTCTTTGAAAAGAGTATATGTATTGCTCGCATGTTTAAGGTTTGTTGACTGAATAGTTAGTGTAAATATTTTATTGCTTTTGTTTTAGGTTTGATAATGCAGATGATCGAGAAGAACGTAAAACTAATGATCGAACAGCAGTATCTTGGTTATTTGAGCGTTTTGTAAAAAATTGCCAAGACTTGTTATTCTATGGAAGAATTGTGTTGTATCGACGAAATGCTGATAGGATTTCGCGGTAGATGTAGGTTCCGCATATACATAAATAATAAACCTCGGAAATATGGACTGAAAACTATGGCCCTAATAGACGCAAGTAACCACTATTTCTATAATGGCTATATTTATTGTGGTAAGGACAGTGGTGGTTTTTCTCTAAGAAATGAGAAGAGATGTTACATGAAACCAACACAAGCGGTGTTGCGACTGTCATCCAATTGTTAATTCACACCGAAATGTCACAGCAGACAATTGGTTTTCATCTATGCAAGTCATGGATGCATTTAAAAAACGAGGACTGACCTATGTTGGCACGCTCGAGCGAAACAAAAAGATCAAAAATGTACCACATATTCTACTAACCGGCGAACTAGGCGATGGCCAATGACTATTTTTTTACAATATTGAATATTGCAGGTGTCAATGCACACATTTTACGTGGATGTTATAAAAACAACTAAGCCATAGAGAGAAAAATCTTTTACAAAATTCTTGCAACACAACTTGCAAAACCATATCTCAATATAAGACTGTGCAATTTTCGATTGTCTAGGGAGTTTCGTATAGGTATCAGTAGAATACTAAAGAAAGCTTTACCTGAAGCAGAAAGGGGAGAATTAAATAATCAGAGCCAGAAACGAAAGAGATGTGGTATCTGTGATCGAAAGAGTGACAAACAAACAAAAATGTCAAGGAACAAGTGTTCCCGACCCATCTGCGGCGACTGCAGGTCATATGTTTGCAAGAATTGCATTTAGAAAAATGTTACTTGTAAATAGTTCGCAGTTTTGTTGATAATAATATAATTAAATAGAGAGTTTGTATATTTTAGTTCCTTTCTTCTTTATATGAACCGAAAAAATTAAGAAAGAAATAGTGATTTTATTTTTTATATGTAAGAAATTATGTTCTGCTGCCAGAAAACCTTGAAAAATAAGTTATGTTACATTTTTTAGCATTTGCCATTTCATTATTAATGAAAAATAAATAGAAAATGGGCTTACATGGTTTTATTCCAGCTTAAATGTTTACAAATTATAACGAAATAATGAATTATGTCTTTATTAATTTCACAAAAAACTGGGGTCTGGTAGACCCCAGGACGGCAGAATAAACCACGATGACAGTTGAAGGTTAAGACAAGTGCAAGCCATTTTCAACGCATTTTTCGGTAAAAAAACTTATGAATAAGCTTTGGCTTTTTGTTTCAGATTTATTCTGAGAGAAAATTTTTAATCGATCAGCATGCAAAGATACCCTCTGACTTAAATCGAAAAATTGTTGTCGATAACTTGATTTATTTTATAGTTGACGAAAGTACTGTTTCACGGTGGCGCTATATGGCGCGTTTAATAATAGGAGTTGTTTGGGAAAGTATGTAGTATTTATTTTAACTATTTCTAGTCTATTTTAACTACCTATTTGCTTTAAAATATATTGTTTTCTGTTATTCAGTAAAATCCCATTGTTAAACTGGCTTAAACACATTTAGTCTGTTTTTAAGTTCAAAGATTCGACTTTCTTTGTTATGTTGGGTCACTTCCTTGCAAACCATAGAAAACGTTATAAAGTATCATATTACTGTGACCATTAAGTGAGATTATCGCCATTCATCACTGCCTAACGGTCAGAGGGTTTCTGACCATCTCAAGACAACACTTCGTACCGAGACAGCGAACGAAACACACCTAGATTATCGGTTCTCGTCCGCTCTTTAGCGAGCCTCGGCGCCGGGACGTCCTTTCTTTTGTGCCTCGGATGGACTTCGCGACGGACAATACTATTCTACTCCTGCTACGATGAACAGACCAATATTTCAAAATAAGTTTTGCACAAAACAGGGGTTTTACACGAAATTAAAAAAAAAGATGGCACAGTAGGCGGTACTGTGATATGGTATCATTGTAAAGTGACTATTTGGCTATAAAAATATTTAAATATGAATTAAAATATAGAGACAATGGCGACAAAACTTACCTTGGGGATATCAAAGGAAAGATCCTCAAATGGGTACAATATCTATGTATGTATACAATAGGTCAAAGTACAATCAATCTCCCACAAAAAAAGAAACTGAATACACAATTGAGGAGTTTGCTGTAAGAAGGATGCAGCTCCATATTTAGACCATTTTGGGTGAAACATATGTTACAATTAAAAAAAAATTGGCAGATTGACTGGTATAAGAACGATGCAGATCCGATAATAAATAAAGGAATTATACGTCTTTATGGATCTGCCTCCTCACTCATTTGGTGCAAGAAGGGTGCAGCTCCAGACCTGCATCCTTTTTGCACTAAACGATTGTGAATGTTCAGTGATTTTCGTAGAATGCAAGGTCATCTTCTGTTGGCGCTGGGCCGACAGGGCAGCTGATTTGTTTTGACTTGTTTGTTGCTATCATTACTGCGTGGCGTGCTTTTTCATGCGGTTTAATTGTTCGCGTAAAAATTTAACGTCGTGTAAAAATGAGTGAAACCGAGTCAGATCCGTTTAGCGCTAGTGAGTCAGACTATGAACCTACAAGCTCTGATGAAAGTTGTTTTAATAGTGATGTCGCAGGACCTTCAGCTAGGAGAAAGCATCCAAAGAAGAAACGTACCTCTGTAAAAAAACAACACATTGAACCTGTTGTAAACATGGAGCCCACGGAAGAGCCCCCAGTTGTTCCTGTAACCAAAAATAGAAAAAGTGTCAACCCCACTCTCTGGAAAAGAAATATGAAAAAAAAGCTATTGCAGAAGGGAAAATGTATACGAACGGAAAGGAATGCAGAAGAGACCGAGATTAACTGGATCGAACTGCAACTGCAGGTACAAGTGTTTTCAAAATGAGGACGAAGAAACAAGAAAAGTTGTCTTACAGAAGTTTAACAAAATAGGCGACAAAGATTTGCAAAAATACCTATTTGGGAGGGTTGATTCAAACTACTACTATTCAAAGAACTCGAAAAAAGACTAATGAAAGGCAAGACCGCACTTGTTCCTACAAATAATTTATAAAGCTGGGTAAGCTATCCAAACGAGTTTGTAGACATGCTTTTGGTTAAATCCACGGCATATCAAGGAAACGTGTAGATCTCATTGCTCAAACTTTTCGTGACAAAGATATTGCAGCGCCACCTAGTAACAAAGGAAAGGATACAAATAGACTCAACCGAAAATCTAACGAAACACTCAAAAAGGTGAACATGCACATCCAGAGCTTTCCAATGCGTGAATCGCATTATAGTAGAAACAAATGCCGTCGATTCTATTTATCTCCAGATCTAAATGTAAAGAAGATGCATTAACTCTATTTGGAACTTTACGAACCAGAAAGTGTTAGCAATCCTAAATATAAACCCAAAGTTCCCTATGACTTCTACTGTCGATACTTCAAAGAAAACTTCAACTATGTTTGGCTTAGCTCGATCAGATATGTGCAAAAAATGTGATGTCTTAGATAACAAACTCAAAGATGTGATCCTCGATAAAAATGAACGAAAAGTTTTAGCTGCGGAAAAGAAGTTGCATGAAATTAAGGCCGATTTGTTTTTCAAGGAGCTAAAGAAGAAAACCACATTGTGCAATCATTGTACAAACGCCAGTTGTGGACATACAACTACTGCGTTCATTTTGGTAAGACAAATCAAGCACACTTTTATGTGTATGATTGAAACTACGACTCGAAAGTCACCAAACGAAGTAGTGTCTGTCATTTTTGTACCACTATATAAAAAATATACTACCTAAAAATGTTAAAGTTTTATAACTTTTCTCCGATAACGCTGCTGCGCAAAACAAAAACTCAGTAATGATTCAGTTTCTGTATTTGCTGGTGAGAACTAGGTTTATTGACAAGATAGAGCACCGCTTTCCTGAGCCAGGACATAGCTTTCTTCCCTGTGATCGCTGCTTTGGAGTTATTGAGAAGTGTTTAAGGAAGAAGGACTACGTTTTTAGCCCCCAACAATATGCTGATTTTGTTAAACAATCATCCAAACAGTTTATGTCCATTCTGGTAAAACAAAATATGATCCTGAACTTTAGTGGTCACTATGAAGGACATTTTAAAAAAGTTATCTCAGATGCAGAAAAGCAAAGATTCCAGATTTCCAAATACCGTATTTTCCAGTACAGCAATGAACATTTAGATGGCCTTAGATGGTATATCTACTGGCCTTCCGAGTTTTCACTTCCCAATCTTGAGAAACCTTGACAGCGACCTCTCAGTTTCTTCTGATATTCCTGTCTATTGCAATCCTATATTTGTCAAAAAAGCCAAATATGCATATGTAATGCAGTTGGCAACACGATTCGTTCCTATGGACCAAATGGCTTTTTACACCCTCACAAGTGATGCAGCCATGGCAGAGAACCAGAAAATCGAATCATCTGAAACAGATGATGACGACCAGGTAGATAAATGAAGGATGTGTTTGTCCGTGTGATTGTTTTATTTTTTTTTTCTGAATGCTATTTTTTTGACACCAACCTGTTTATTTTTACAGATTTTTTCGTATTTGTGTAGCAGGCAAACCAAAGTCGTCTGATTGTTGTAACCGAATAAACGAGTTTTTTTTTGGGGAATTTGTCTTTTTTTTCAAAAATGATGGTAAAGAAGCATTATTTCACGTGTTTGGTGCAAGAAAGATGCAGGACCAATTTTTTTCAATTTTTTTTCAATTTTTTTTCTTATTTTTTCAAAAATTATCTACTTGAAAATAGTGTTAAGTATTGACTAAATCTGTTTGTCATTGATTGATATAATATCTTTCGGGTTAAAATAAAAATTTTTATTAAAAAACAGTTTTTTCAATTTCCCAACAATTACCAAATATGAAGCTGCATACTTCTTACAGCAAACTCCTCAATTAAAGTTTTGATCCAAAGAGAAGTTCATGCATTAATTAAACCACTTTTTTCTTTATAGTCCCTAATTACGTGACTGTATTCTTTATATTTTATAAAATTATTATGATTACAACTGGAAACACGTGTGACACATCATTAAAACCTTGATAAATTTTGTCAGATTCTACAGTACATTCAAATATCTAGACTATATCAGAAAACAAAAATGCTCAAGGTTAATTTTTAGTATTCTTCCATATTCTTTATATTTATTATACTATTATTACGATAGATTAATTAATTAGATCCACTATAAGGGATCGTTCCTACGTAAGGACTTATTCAGAAACGAGTGAAATACAATTGCAATTGAGGACCTTGCTGCAAGAAGGAGACAGCTCCATTTTTGGTCAAATTTTAGTTTATAGATGCATATTATGTAAAAAAAATTTGTTGAATCGATTGGTGCAAGAAAGAAGCAGAACCATTTATAAATGTTAAACCTATAACTGTTTATGTACCTGCCTCCGAAATTGTTTGCTACAAGAAGGATGCAGCTCCGGAGCTGCCCCCCTACTTTCGTCAAACATCGAGACGCTTGGGCTGTAACCGTTAGCTTGGCCTCGAATGGAATTAACGGAAGTTTAAGTTTAGTATTCAGTCTATGATTCAGTCGATTGAAGTCCATTGCTTTAACGGTCTAACGTATTCTCGCAGTGCATTTTCAGAAAGTTGACCACGTGTGTTTCTATACAACTGTTTATGTATTTTTTAAGTGTTTTTTATTATTTATTTGTATCATGAGTGGTACAGAATCTGATTTTGATAATGTTAGTCTGTTTAGTAGAGGTTCGTCTGGTCTGTATAATCCATCCGAATCGGAAAAAAGCTCTGATCCTGATGAAGCAGGGTCTTTAGTGAAAAGAAGGCGTGTAAAAAAACACAAGCTTCCAGTCAATACAGTTCAAAACAAGGTTCAGAGTGTTTCGTTTGCGAGGAATAGAAAAAGTGTTGATCCAGCTAAGTGGAAACGGAACATTAAGAAAAAGTGTATTGCAGAAGGAAAAAGTTAAGTTAACTAGAAAGGTACTAGTGTGGGACCTAGGCAAAGTGGACCAAATTGTGAATGTAAGTTTAAATGTTTTGAAAAGGTGAATGAAGAACAGAGGCAAGCAGTTTTAGTAAACTTTAATGAAATAGGAGACAAACAGATTCAAACTATCTACTTGGGTGGTTTAATAACAACAAGCAATGTTGCCAGAACTCGAGCTAAAACTGGTGAGCGAGAGAGGCGTAGTTGTGCTTACAAGTACTATATTAAGCTAGGTATAGAAAAAATACGAGTTTGTAGGAGTGCATTCCGAGCAATACACGGGATATCCAAAAACGAGTGGATAATATTGCTAAAATTTTGCGGAGTAACAACATTACACCCCGGAACAGCAAACAAGGTAAACATAAAAATAAAAAAACGTATTTCAAAAGATTTACAGCAGAAGGTAGATAATCACACAAAAAGTTTTCCACGACGTGAGACACTACAGCCGAGTAAAACGTCCCGTTTTTATTTGTCTACCGATCTCAATGTTAAAAAGATGCATGAACTTTATTTGTAAATGAATGAACCGGAAAGTGTTGTTGATAAAAACTATAAACCTAAAGTAACCTACGATTTTTATTTTAAATATTTTAAAGCAAATTTTAATTATAGTTTTGGGGCGCCTCGTTCGAACACCTGCCAAAGATGTGACATATTACACAATAGCTTTCAAGATCCAGCTCTTGATGATACTGAAAAGGAAAATTTACGACTTGAAAACAAAGTACATGAGGTTAAAGCAAGTCGTTTTTTTACAGACTTAAAAGAAAAGACAAAGCTGAGCCAACAAAATAACGACATAGAAATTTTAACGTTTGATTTTCAGCAGAATATTCCTCTGCTGAAAATTCATGCCGGCGAAGCCTTCTACAAACGTCAACTATGGGTGTACAATTTTTGCATACATTTGGGCAAAACCGGCAAAGCTTATTTTTGCATTTACGATGAAACAACCGCTAGAAAATGACCGAATGAAGTTGTTTCTTTTCTTTATCACTGCGTAAAAAATATCCTTCCAAAAAATGTCAGACAACTGTACCTCATTTCCGATAATGCTGAAGCTCAAAATAAAAATTCAACGATACTAGAGTTTCTGCATCTTCTTGTAAGAACCACTTCTGTGGAGAATATTCAACATCGTTTTCCTGAACCACGGCACAGTTTCCTACCGTGTGACCGTTGTTTTGGTGTTATAGAAAAGTTTTTACGAAAAAAAGACTATACTTTCTCTCCTACACAATACTGTCAGTTTATTCAACAGACATCCAAATATTTCATACCCATTATGGTTCATCAAGATATGATCTTCAACTTTAGCAGTCATTTTGAGAACCATTTTAAAAAAGTTATAAGGAATTCTCAGAAACAGAAGTTTAAGATTTCTCAACACCGGATTTTTGAATACAGCAAGGAGCACATGGATAAAGTTAATGTGTCTGTTACAACTGGTATTCCTATTTTTGAATCGTACTACATTTTGAGGGACAATAAAGATAATCTTTCAGTTGAAACTAACTTGATGGTGTACGAGTCATCAATACCCGTAAAAAAGGCCAAGTACAAAGACGTAATGCAGTTAGCCACCAATTACGTTCCATCCAACGAAATGGAGTTTTACCAATCCCTTAAATGTGATGACGTTGGTAATGATAACAATGATTCCCAGACTTCAGGCACGGATGACGACGACCAAGCAGACGAATAGACTGATTTTCTGTTTAAATATAAAAGAAAAAACGGTTTTTTGTTAATTTTTAATACTATAAACAGATTTTGCAGTAATTTTTTTTTATTTTCCAATAATAACTACAATGGATACTATTTTTTTGTAGTTTTGGTACAATAGTGGGGCAGCTCCAAATTGTTTTGCATTTTTTCTGCAACAAGAAGCATATATATTTTCATCTTATTTGGATGATGAGATAAAAATGAACCTTATAACAGGATTAAAAGAACGTGTTTTAAAACTTTCTCATACAGATTATCTACAAGAAGATCTTTAATTGTTAAAAAATATTCTAATTGAAAACTCTTATCCTCCAGATATGCTACATAGGATGCTTTTTTCTAATATTGGTAATATAAATAACTTAACACCATTTTTTGCTAAATCTCAAAACATTGTATCTAACAATCAGAACATCTATTATCATTCACTACCTTTTATACCATCATTAACACCTAAATTAATACAAACACTAAAGGTTATTGACAATATAAAAATAGCAACAAAGAACATCAAAACTATTTCATCTTTATATTCCAAAACTAAATATCCTATAGACAAATTTGAAAAAACGAATTTAGTATACAGCATTATTAGCATTTAGTATATAGCATTATTATAGTTGTACTCAGTGTGAGGCTGAATGTGTTGGTGAGACCGGAAGAAATCTTTCAAATCGCATTATTTCTCACAAAAGTGATTGCAGAATTAAAAAACCATCTTGTGCTTTGGCAGAGCATGTAATCGATAAAGACCATATTATGGATTTTGATAACATTAAAATTTTATGTAGTGAAAGTAATAAATTTAAAATGACTTTTTTGGAAATGGTTTGTATTAGCAAAAGTGATAATAACTTAAACAAAAGATCAGAAATTCAAAATCTAAGCAAAATTTATAATTATATTCTTTCTTTATGATTTATATATAAAACTTGTAAAATGTCATATTTAATTCTCCATATATCTGTTACATTTTTTCAGACATCTGTCAACGGTGAATAAATCTTCTTCTTTTTTGTTACTAAACAAAAAAGAATGTTTAAACGAAATTTTATTTTTGGCAATATAATTGTCAAAAATAAAAATTTTAAGTTGGCATTTATGACATTGAGGCTTATTTGTAATTGGTTGCTATTTTAACTTATTTATAAATTCAATTGTTTTTGTATTAAAAAAATGTTTTCAAAATTAACTAAAAATTTTCAGAGAAGCATTTATTAGATTAGGACATTTTTATATTAATTATTTTTAAGATGTATTAGCAGCAATTTTTATTTACTAAACTAATTTTTATTTGGTAAGTTAACAAAAATTGTTTTTTCTTTCTAGTTCAACCTTGTAAGATATTTTGTCTTTTTTAGCTCTTGATAATAATTGTAAACACAATAGCCCTTTTATTGACTCCAACCCATCCAAAACAGTTATATATTTTTTCCAAACGAGTCACAAGTACTTCTTTTTTCTTATTCTTATATATATATATATATATATATATATATATAAGAATAAGAAAAAAGAAGTACTTGTGACTCGTTTGGAAAAAATATATAAATACCTATGTTTCGGATGGGTTGGAGTCAGCCCCTTGTATTGACTCCAACCCATCCAAAACATACTTATATATATATATATATATATATATATATATATATATATATATATATATACATATATATATACATATATATATATATATATATATATATATATATATATATATATACATATATATATACATATATATATATATATATATATATATATATATATATATATATATATATATATATATTTATTAAGATCATTGCTTCTTTTTTCTTACACAGTTTTTTCATTGTCCCTGTCGACAACACGTACAAATTCATAATTCGCGTAAATATCAAAAATTTAGTTCAGTCCTGTGGTCGTTTTTAAAACATGCAGTTAACATTTAGCGACGTTCATAAAATTCATTACTTCCTGTTTTACTCTCATAAAGTAAAAAGCATTCCATTCGTTGATGACTTAAACATAAATACTGTATTGTACAAAAGAATCATTAACTCAGAACAAAATATAAAGTAATATTACCGTTAACTTATGTGTAAAGAGTCCATTCAGTGATCGCAATGGGAATAAGGAAATGAAAGTGAAATGTCAAGTCTGTAACGTAAATGTAGACGAAATAATATTTAGAAAGGTCTAAAGAGAAATTGAACTTAAAAAGAAGTCGCTAAGAAGAAACTCTCAGATATTCTCCACTCTACCAAAAAATATTAAGAAACAATCAGTTATCTTAAACCACTCTTAGGCCGATATAATCAATTATGGGTATGAGCACACTACCTTATGGAAAACTTCGAAAATGAAGACCTATGATGTACATTAACCACACGATAGTGTAATAGGAATGATAAACTACACACATGCAATATCATCAAAACCAATAAAATGGGAATTGGACAAACCATGGTGATTCAGTACTAAAACCGGGCACAGACATGCGGTATTCGGCTAATCACAATTATTCAATATTCGCCGAGCATTCCGTAAATGTAAACGTACAGGGTGTACATATTAAAGGGTAATTGCCGAAGATTGAGGCATATAAGGAATAGTAATACTAAAAATGGAATTAATACAATTATTATTGTTATTATTATATGCAATTCAAATTGAGGCGGTAGCTAGAAGAAGGGCCTATCTGCTAAAAGTGTATTTTGAGAAACAAGCATTCAAAGATTTAACATCCATGCCTAAGGCGAACCAACACTTGCATTGTTTAAGTGTTTTAGTTTTAAGAATTTTCGATCCATTGATAAAATAATAGAGAACATCTTTATACAATATATCATCCTTTTTTCTTTTCAAATGAAGAGTATTAAAACAAGTTTACATAAGCTCTTCTTCTGGAGAACACATTTGGCAGATTAAAACGTCTTCTGCAGAAGAAATGCGTTTAATTTTTATTGTTGTATAGTATACTACAGTTATATATTATAGTATACAAAGGTTTAAAATAATAATCAAGGTCTTTGTACAACAAGAAAACTTTTATTTTGTTTACACTACCTTATATTTAATATAATTGTATGCTAAATTTCCTCATCATCTGAGTTATCAGCACTACTCGCTTTGTCCTTTGTAGTTTGTAAGTCAAAAAGTTTGTAGAAGTTTCTACTTTCTTCTCTTAAGTACTGAAACAAGTCTCTCACGTCTTTTATTTTAGACTGATTAATAGAAACCCGAGGCAAAGGTGTAAGAGTAAGGTCAAGTGGCACCGTTTTTGCATATTTAAAAGAGGTATACATTTCAAAGTAGGTTTTAGAAGCAGCCAGTGTCCCACAAGGGAGCAGTACGCATACTGTTGTATTTTAGTCATATTTGGGTTCCTCGACATCTTAAACTCTTTTTAAGGCCTGTCTCATAACCCCAAAATTTCTGTCGCACTGACTAAAGGAGTGTCCACGAACAGGATAAATATGTGTCACTTCGACTCTGTATAGTTTTGATATCCAAGAACACAACCGTAACAAAGTCTGATTTTTATTTTGACCTCCAGCTGCATCTGATGAAGAACAATATGCTTGGTATTAGGATAGTCTGCTAATTTATTGTGAATACAGTCAAAGATGAATGAAGCAACACTACTTGCTCCCTTTTTACATAGAGATTCTATGAAGGAATATACATATGATCATCCATCATTATGCACGTGTATATTGAATACGTACATACATAAGTCTTTTATAGAACTGTTTTGTTATGGTGAGCTTTGACAACGGTAGTTTTTGTGCCTAATCAAATTCCAGGACAAGAATGCCACTATCATCTGTTGCCTTTCTGAAGTAATCATTTTTTAGCTTGGAATATGCCTCGAGTCTCTTTTTATGGAAATTGTAATCAACACGGCATTCATCATTCCGGTTCTTTTCTAGTTTGATTTCACACTCACGACAATAATCACATGTGTCAGTCTTCGATTTTTTGAACGTAAAATTAATTTCTCTGAAAAAGTTGAAATAGGTCTTGCATTTCATGGTAAGATTATTCCCAGTAGTGTCTTTAAACAATTTTTGAAACTGCTCAAAAATGTTCTTGATCGTTAGGTCTGGGTTGTCGATTCCAGGTGTGTACAGCTAAACAGATTTAACTGCAACGGTGACGATTTGACACGACCAGACACGACAGACGTTGGTTGATGCGGTGTTGCCTAATCGAATATTATTTTAGAGGTATTGAACTGTAATATTAATACTCCATGATTACTGTAATAAGTTTATAATTATATTTATTATCAGAGCACTAATATCAAAGTTAAAATGTTGTAGGTAATTGATAAAATATGTCATTTGCTAAAGTTATATCATAATCATTAAAATGAACTGAATGAATGGAAGTCTATTCAATTAGAAAGCTAAATTTGTTTCATATTGAGAATTGCGATATTTAGTTAAAGTAAATTGTTTCCAACGGTTGTGGAAATAAGCTTATAAAAATAGATTCTCTTAGAACCTCTTAGTTTTTAACATGAAAATTCAACAAACAATAACTATTTCACGAATTACGAAGTTATCTGACAACGTAGGAAACGCACTAAAATTTATGTTCAATGTTAAGTATATGGATGTTTACGCTTCGGGTGTTTGCATACAACTGATTATTGGCTCCTCCCTTTATTGATGAAGTGACCTTGAACGTTGCAGTTATATCTGTTAAGTTTTAATGACTTGGTTTATGAAGAATAGATTTTAAATGTTCTAAAGCCATAGAATAAACACCATCTGAATCTTTTCTTTGTTTTCCGTGTGTTCCACGTTTTTCATCAAGTGAAGTTTTCTCGGCAATTTTTTTCTGTAATATTCTTACACGCTTCACTCCTACTTGATATAAGTCAACAAAAAAGGAACAGCACACGGGCACATCACAATTAGAAGTTTTAAGCTTGTATTTCCATTGATACTGTCTGCTAATTTTGGTATTTTTTCTCTTTCTATACCTTTCTGGAGGCTTCCCTAATGCCATACAACCTGCTAGAATAGTGTCTTATTATTTTTTTGAACCATTATCATAAAAAGAGTCAAATAAACGCTTTTGATTTTGCGAAGTTATTTTTGCAAAACATTTTTGTACACAACACTTACGGACAACAGAAAATACCTGACTCTGTACAGTTTTTCCCGTAAATTTTGACACATACTCCTGTCCACTCTGTCTCTTCGATTTTGCCACAAAAGTGTTATACGAACGTAAAAAACCGTAATATCGTAGAAAAAAATTGTAGACTGACAGAGGACAATATAAAGAGTTCAATTCTGTGTTCTCTGGAAGAAGGGCCCATAGGTCCATAGGCTCATATTCAAGTCACCACCTCAATTTTTATTTGACCTTTCGGTTAGTAATATTTTAACTTATTTAATTTTTAAAAAATTATCCAAAACAGTTTCCGATTTGGAGGTGTAAGTAGAAATCATTGAATAATAATTAGACTTACCTCAGGATCTGTATTATCTCTAAAACTCGCCAAAGCCTACAAAGAAATATAAGTTGTAAGTTAAAAAAAATAATAAAAATAAACGTAAGTATAATGAATTCGTTAAACAATAACATTACGAACAATAAAAAATTGCGAATAAACTTATAGAAAATGACTTTATGACTGCGAATAGGAGAGACGATAAACGATGTAAAATTAAACAACTTGAAGACAAGAGAAGGAAGAGGAGAAGGAGGGGCGTGAAAAGTAGATGTTAGAGAAATCATAAATAGTTTATCTCAAATTCATGAAAATTTTAAATTAAAGGTAAATCAAATTACCAGTAGAATCGATAAATTAGAAGAACAACAGAACCATATAAAAATCGATTTAGAAAATAAAATCTTTGGTATTAAGAAAACTTAACAGAACTGTTTTTCAATACCTTTCAATGTGTGTTGCTGATAAACAAAAAGATTGGGATACTTTAATTCCTCTATTCCTGTTAGCTATAGAAGTTCCGAACATGAAGCAAACGGTTATTCTCCATCAATAATGATCACCGGAAGAGAAATGAAGCCTCCTCAAGATCTATTTTCGGAAGATTGCATCTACGAAAAGTCTACGAATTTTCTCGTAAAAGTTTGAAGCTTCAAAGTGATAAAGCCAACGAAAGAGACGACCCAGTATGGTTATACAATCGTACACGTAAGAAAGGACTTTGTCCGAAACTTCAACAAAACTGGGAAGGCCCGTACAACGTCCTGCAGAAAATAAACGATCTCATCTACCGTATCTAGTTGTCAGCTAGAAGTAAACCCAAGGTAGTTCATATCGAGAGATTAGCTCCATACTATGAAACTGATCCACAATGTTGGCTTCAATCGGTTCCTAATAAACCAGTTATTCGATGCGAATAACTATAAATACACCAGTCAATCTGGGAAAAAATCATTGATATCACGTAAAAATATTATAGATATATCTGAAAGTAACTTCGCCTCTGGTAAGTGCTGGGTGGATTGAGAAGCTCAGTAAATGCCGGTGCCGGTCCCAAGCCCGGATAAAGGAGGAGGGTTGAGGCGATGGGCTAGCAACTCATCCCTTGTCAAAAGAAATAAATGCTAAAAATTTCGACCAAAAGCCTCGGAATACAAAGGATGGATCAAAACAAAGACGACTAATGCAACGGAAAATAAAAATGATATTGGTTACATGGAATGTACATGGACTTAGAACCAAACAAGCAAAAGTATTCAAAGAATTAGCAGAAAGTAAAATAGATATATGTATTCTCACCGAAACCAAGAAAAAGTGAAAAGGAAATGAAGATATGGAGAATATATACATATCTACAGTGGAGTGAGTAAAGATAACAGAGTTAAGAGAGGAGTCTCTATTGCCATTCGAAAAAATCTTAAAAATAATATTAAATCGTAGACTGAAGTAAATGAACAACTGCTAATACTGGAAATGAACGAGAATGGGCACAACATCGTAATTGTCGGAGAGTATGCCCCAAATGAAGATGCACATCCAGAAAGTAAAAACGATTTCTAAAGATGAATGAAATACTCTCTGAAGTTAAAGAAAACTGTGAAATCTTTATACTAGGAGATTTAAACGGCAGAGTAGGGAGAGAAGAAAATAACAGAGTCGTAGGAAGATATGGGGAACAAATAACCATTGACAACAACGGAATGCGTCTTAGAGATTTTTGTGAAACAATGTTTCTCAAAATTATGAATGGATTTTTTCAACATAGAGGACCTCCACAAATTTACATGGATACAACCTACTAGGAATCTGCGCTCGATAATCGACTATGTAATCCAACGTCAAATTTCCCAGCTGAAAACAACTGACGTAAGGGTATACCGTGGATCAGAATGTGGATCCGACCATCGTTTACTTATGACCAACGTGATAGTTAACTATCGCAAAAACAATAACACTCAGGTACAGAATATAGAAAAAGGACAAGAAGTAACATCCCCTAAATATAACCTAGGAAGCTTTAAATAAGATTCAACGAAATTTCTTTACAAATTACGATGGACCACAAAATTACAAAATATGGATCGAGAAAATATATCAGCGGAAGAATTATACCAGCAACTTAAAAAATGCATTCATGAGGCTGCAAGTGAACCTTTGGGGTATAAAGAAAAACATGAAACAAAAAATCAAGAATGGTGGTCGGGGAATATGCAAACGTTAGTAAACAAGAAGAAAACTGCTTATCAGAAATGGATGTCAACGAGAAAGGAGGAAGATTACAAGATATATAAAAAATTAAATCGAGATGTAAAAAGGGAAGTAGTGAACAGTAAAATGAGATGTGGGATCGAAGATATGTAGAGGTGGATAGGTATATGGGTGAAACAAGAGTTGGGCAAGAGTGGAAGGTGATGTCTCTCCGGAGGGACGGAAAGGAAAAATCTAACTTACAGTTAATAGATCTGTAACAGTGGAAACACCATTATGAGGTCTTACTGACAGAGGATAGATGTAAATTCCAAGATATCGAAATGGAAGAAATATCCGAACATACACAAATAATTGAGATAACAACCGGAGAGTTAAGCGATGCCCTCAAAATATCGAAAAACTGTAAAGCAGCAGCACCTGGAGACATCCTAATTAAGTTGGTAAAGTATGGACCAAAAATATTACATAAGATGTTGGTTCAACTATTTAACAAATGCTTAAAAGGACAAAATATCCCTGATGATTGGGATGTTGGATACATCAGCTCAATATTCAAGAAAGGGGATAAACGCAACAAATGTTCTAATTATCTGAGAATAACTGTTATCAGCTCAGTGGGGATGTTGTACGGTCGAATAATAAAAGAAAGAATAGAATCAGAAGATGAAGACATAGAAGAACAAAATGGATTTCGTGCAGGAAGATCGTGTACTGATGGTATATTCGTTCTGCAGCAGGTAATCGAAAAACGGAAGGCAAGGAATCTATCTACCCACCTATTGTTTGTAGATTTAGAGAAGGCATACGATACGGCACCTTTAAAAAAACTGTTTCAAACATTGACGAAAGTAGGTGTCAAATATATACAAAAATGCAAGAAGTGTCGTTAAAGAAGGAAACTTTATATCTGAATCATTTTCAATAACAAAGGGGTTTAAACAAGGATAAGGTATATCTCTGACCTTATTTAAAATATATATTCAATCATCGCTAGAGCAGTGGAGGAAACAAGTATCCGGAATGGGAATAGACACAGGCGGTGGTAAATGTCTAACAACTTTATTTTTCGCAGATAATCAGGTAGTCGTAGCGAATGATGAGGAAGACATGGACTACATGTTTAGAAAACTAAAGAAAGAATATGAAAAATGGGGCCTTAATATGAATATGTCAAAGACAGAGTAATTAAAAATAGGAGATAATGAAGAAGATCCAGAGTTAGAAATTAGAAACACAAAAACATGCAATGAATATAATAAATATCTCGGATCTATAATATCTAAAGATGGCACTACCAAAAGAGACATCGAAAACAGAACGCAGCAGGGAAAAAAAGCAGTACACATTATAAACTCTCTACTATGGTCTAAAGATATTAGATAAGAAACGAAATTGACAATCTACCGAACCTTGGTAGAGTCTATGGGGCAGAAGTTTGGCAGATCACGAAAAAAGAGAAGTAGTAGAAATGGATTTTCTAAGGAGAGCGTGTGGTGTATCCAAAAAAGATCATATCAGGAATGAAGATATTAGAAGGAGAACAAATACTGTATATTCCAGTGTAGACAGAATTGAAACGAGACAACTAGTGTGGTATGGTCACGTGAAGCGAATGAATGAAGATAGATGGCCAAAGAAAGCTTTAAATTACATACCACAACAAAGAAGAAGCGGAATGCCTTAGTTGCCTGGGAAGAAAATGTACGGCACATAATGAGAGGTAGAGCCATCAAAGAAGACAAATGGATGGACAGAAAACGATGGCGGTCGAAATACGAGAAGCGGCCGAGGCTGTAGGAACCTCGATTTATATACATATATATATTTGAAAGTTCTAAAAGATATATAAATAAGGGGGGGGTAGCTGATAAAAGTAAAAGTCATTTTTTGGCTATAAAACGTCAGAGAGCGATCATTTAAACAACTGTTCTTGCCCAGACACCCACTCTAGAGGTATTCTGTAAATCGAAATCGATTCTATAACGGTACATTTTTAAGGTATATTAAAAAAATTGCAACATTTTGTTAAATTTGTTATTAAAAAACAGTTTGAAAAGGACTGAATTTTTAGCTTATAAACAATTATAATAACTTTGATATTTTTTATGTCACACACTTGTTAGTAGGCTCAATGAAAATCTGGTGAAAAACACACTTTTGAAAAAACAGAACCTTCTATGAACAACCAGATAGAATTTTGTTTCCTTAAAACCATATTTGCATTGTTTATCAACATTAAAAGCTGAAACTTGAACAAATTGTAAAAGAAGATCTAAATTTTATGATCCAACTGATAGATGGCAAAATACCGCCACTGAAAAGTGAAGGGGAGAACTATCCTCTGCAATATCTCAGCTTGTTTCTTGTTATTGACTATAGAAGGTTCTGTTTTTTTCTTTGGAAGGTGTGCTTTTTCACCAGCTTTTCATTAAGCCTACTTGCAACAGTGTGACATAAAAAAATATCAAACTTATTATAAATTTTTAGAAGCTAATAAGTCAACCCATTTTCAAACTGTTTTTTACTAAAAAAAGAGCGTAGGCCATGAACGTATAAATAAATCTTTATTTATACGTCCATGGCGTGGCGCAAAATTTCTGACCAATGCTTTTTAAATGCATTCATTTTTTTCGAATCCTGAGAAAACTAATAAGTATTTTTGAAAAATTTAAACGCAGAATGAAAGATTACATTATTACTGAGGGCCGAAAGTCCTTGAAAACTTCTAGAATGTTTATTTTAATAAGTTACAGGGGTGAAAAAGAAGAAAAAATTTAGTGTAATTTTTAATTTCAAATATCTCATTCAAAAAAACTTTTTGTTTATTCTAAGGGACTTTCGGCCCTCAGTAATAATGCAATCTTTCATTCTGCATTTAAATTTTTCAAAAATATTTATTAGTTTTCTCAGGATTCGAAAAAAATGAATGCATTTAAAAAGCATTGGCCCGAAATTTTGCGCCTACGTTCAGAATCGATTGCGATTTATAAAATACCTCTACAGTTACTGTTTGGGCAATCACAGTTGTTTAAATAATCGCTCTCCGGGATAAACAAATTGAATAACTTATAAACTATTTTTGGTCGGTCTGTTTGAACTTTGGGATACTTTAATAATTCATTAACTGCTACAATCATTAGATATGCTAAGCTGGAAAAATACGGCTCCAACTACACAACAATGAAGAAATTAAATAAAGATATCTACCGGTCAATCCGAAAAGACGTAAGAGAAAACAATACAAGAGAAATAACTAAAATAATTCAAGAAAACAAAAGTTTAAAAGTTTTAAGGCGAAATACGAACAACATAGGAAAGAAAAAGATGTACAAAATAAAAAACAAAGATGGAAACATTACTACTGATAGAACCAAAATCCTTGAGGTTGTCGAATCCTTTTATCGCGAAATGTATGAGAGCACCGACGAAAGGCAAGATCAGCCCCTGCCCAAAATCACAAACCAGGGATCAGAATTAATGCCAGAAATAACTCCAGACGAAATCAAAAAGGCACTTTTAGAAATGAAAAATAATACATCCCCAGGCGATGACGGAATATTGATTGAAGCGATCAAAGTAAGTGGAAATAAAATTAACGTATGGTCCTAAAGTTTTGGGAAAATTTTCAAAAGCATATAACTCTGACCACAATAGTCTTATATTTTTATTAAATTATTCAACAATTTAACGTAACTATTTAACTAATTTCTCTAATTTTTGTATATATGTGGCGTCTTAACTGTTCCTGATTTTGTGCTTCCCATCTGTTATTATAGACTTTCCGACTTAATATTGCCCAGAACTCTTCAATTGGACGAGCCTGAGGTAGGTTGGGGGATTGTCTGCTTTCGGTACAGAGGTAATGTTGTTAGTTTCGTACCAGTCCCTTGTGATCCTCGCGTAATGACATGAAGCAAGATCTGGCCAAAAGACTATTTGATCAGTTGTATGATGTGTGTTCACAAACTGAAGCAATTTAGAGAGACATCTTTGAATATAAACATTTGCGTTTAAGGCTTCGCCTCGAACAACACCAATGTAGTGCTGTGAGATAAAGCCAGCCTCAGAAATTGCACACCATACCAAAATTTTGTCCTCAAATTTTTTCTTACTTTTGAATTTTATTTCATCAGGTACATTTTCGTAATCGTTCGTGTAAAACCCATCGTTACCCTTCATCTCAGAGTTGGACAAAGTAAAATATTTTTCATCGTCCATCGTCGTTCTCTCTAATTGATCCTCTGTGTATTTTGGAGCTTTCCTTCTTTTCCGGTAGATAATATTGTTACTCGATAGGGTCCTGTATACTGTAGTCTTTCCAACATGAAATCTTCTGACCAGTTTTCGCTGTGAGACCCCAATTTTGTTCTTAGCTGCTTCAATCAGTCTTGCCTCTCTTATATGGTTCAAAATCCGCGGTCGGTCACTTTTACGCAAGTTAACATATGGTATCCCTTCTTCACATTCTCTGATTGTGCGATAAATTGTCGATTTGCTTATGTTTTGATCTCGATAAATATTAACAATATCTCGTTTCGACATTCGCCCAACCATATTATAAACACCTCGACGAATATCAATTTTATAAGACACTTTGCAGAGCACAAACCAAAATATTCTACTTTGTTTATTAAATGCCAATAACTGATGACACTTCAATTCCATGGCCTTCTTTGTTAAATGCATTTTGCTTCTCAATCAGACCAGGTGAAATTTTTCCCAAAACTTTAGGACCATACGTTATCCAGGCTGTGGCCAAGCTTTTCGTCGAATGCATCTACCAAGGAAATACTCCTTCTCAATGGAACAATGCAGTCATTATTTTATTACACAAGCAAGGAGATATAACAGATCTAAAAAAACTACTGTCCTATCAGTTTGCTTTCACATATATATAAACTTATCACAAAAATTATCAAGAAAAGACGACGCTAAATTAGACTTCTATCAGCCTAGAGAACAAGCTGGATTTAGATCGGGATACAGCATTAACGACCACTTACTATTATAAAAGGATCTGATAGAGAAGTCTGCATTCGAAAGATGAAAGAAAGCATACGATACCATAAGCAACAGAAAATGTTAAAAGCATTGACAGAATTCTGAATAAACCATCGCTACACTAACATAATCAAATATATCTATCAAAATGCCGCAGCTAGCGTAAGATTATCTGAACAAGAAACAAATAAATTCTGCATACAGCGAGGAGTACGGCAAGGAGACACCGTCTCTCCAATGCTGTTCACGACGTTTTTAGAACATACTTGTAAGAAGGCATATCTGAACGAGCACAGTATCAATATAAATGGAGAGAAGCTCAGTCATTTGAGATTTGCAGATGACATCGTCCTTATAGCCGATCGTATGAATGATGTAACAAAAATGTTTGAAAAATTATATGACGCTTCCTTAGAGGTCGGACTAAAGATTAATATGAACACGACGCAAATAATGACTAATCTGGTGATAAATCGAAATATTGCTGTTAATGGAAGGGATATTGTGCAGACTACATCGTATAAGTACATAACCAGACATGTGAGCTCCCACGTTACATAGGATTAGACTGGGCAGCGTTTGATAAATTAAACTATGTATTTAATCGGATCTACCCATATGCCTCAAGAGGAAAATCTTTGACCGACGCATGTTACCTCTGTACTCACTTATGGATAGGAACGTACTTACTAGGAATATAGGAATTATATATATATATATATATATATATATATATATATATATATATATATATAAAATATGGGTGTACTACCTATTACTTATGGAGCGGAAACATTAACACTCACAAAAAAGGTAGTGAATAAGATTGTCTTAGATAGAAAAAACTATGTCTTTCTCTTTTTTAAATTGTTTAAAAAAACCAAGCAAAATCAGCTGTACGTTTTCACGGATTTTTCATCAGTTACCCCTTATATACCTTTTAGAACCTTCAAATATCTGTATAAGATTTTTTCACCTTTTTTTCTTCTCTACTGGGATAAAAGGAGGGAGCATATATAGATATATATATATATATATATATATATATATATATATATATATATATATATATATATATATATATATATATATAAATAAGTTCAAATTATCGGGTATAGTGGTCTATAATAAAAATCTTTCTTTTTTCTAAATTACTCAATATTTCGCTATTTATTTAAAAGCTTCCTCAGGAGTAAACTAAAAACAATTTGAACATTACAAAAAATGGCGTACAAATACATTTTAAAACACTTACAGAATTTAAGAGATTTTTCAAATAAAAACTGACATTGAAGTATTTGAAATATTGAATGTCAAGATTAAATTGTCTTAAGCACGTTCGTTACAGCTATACGAAAAATTAAAATTATTTCAAATGTAAAAATAAAAATAACAATAAAAGAAAAGTTAGAAGAATAATATTTATTTGATGAATTATTAAGGTTAGTTGTTATTAAAATGAATGTTGGCTATTTTTAATATTTATAAATTTTGTTCAATATGTTACAATATATGTTACTTAACTGTCCAGTGTCCGTTTTATAATTTAAAGTGTTTTTATTTTTATTAATGTAATACATTTCAAGAAATAATCTACTTTTGTAGTTATCAGTCTGTGCCAAAATGTGAGCTTTGCTATAGTCTAGCATATGACCAGTGTTTTCATAGTGTGCAACCACTGCGCAAGTATTTTTTCTTAAGCGGCAATCACTTTTATGTTGTGTGATGCGTTGTTTTAGCCATTGTGATGTTTGACCAATATAGCTATTTTGACATCCTAAACACGGTATTTCATAAACGACATTACTTTTATATAAGGTTGGTACTGGGTCTTTGATTTTTGAAAATAGTTGTTTGCTGTTCATGGTATTATATTTAGCTATACTAATATTAGGAACATTTTTGAATATGGATATGACAGAATGAATTAGACCATTAATAAAGGGAAGTTTTTTATATTTGATTGATTTGTTATTAGAATCATGGACGGGACCGTCATAGAAATTTAGCCACAATGGCTAAAACAACGCATCACACAACATAAAAGTGATTGCCGCTTAAGAAAAAATACTTGCGCAGTGGTTGAACACTATGAAAACACTAGTCATATGCTAGACTATAGCAAAGCTCACATTTTGGCACAGACTGATAACTACAAAAGTAGATTATTTCTTGAAATGTATTACATTAATAAAAATAAAAACACTTTAAATTATAAAACGGACACTGGACAGTTAAGTAACATATATTGTAACATATTGAACAAAATTTATAAATATTAAAAATAGCCAACATTCATTTTAATAACAACTAACCTTAATAATTCATCAAATAAATATTATTCTTCTAACTTTTCTTTTATTGTTATTTTTATTTTTACATTTGAAATAATTTTAATTTTTTATCGTATAGCTGTAACGAACGTGCTTAAGACAATTTAATCTTGACATTCAATATTTCAAATACTTCAATGTCAGTTTTTATTTGCAAAATCTTTTAAATTCTGTAAGTGTTTTAAAATGTATTTGTACGCCATTTTTTGTAATGTTCAAATTGTTTTTAGTTTACTCCTGAGGAAGCTTTTAAATAAATAGCGAAATATTGAGTAATTTAGAAAAAAGAAAGATTTTTATTATAGACCACTATACCCGATAATTTGAACTTATTTATAAATTATTTTTTGGTCGAAATAATCACCTCTAATATATATATATATATATATATATATATATATATATATATATATATATATATATATAAATATATAGATATATATGTATATATATATATATATATATATATATATATATATATAGATATATATATGTATATATATATATGTATATATATATATATATATATATATATATATAGATATATATATATATATATATATATATATATGTATATATATATATATATATTAAATGGCCAAATATATGGCCTAGGAGGACAAATTCGTTAAACTTCCCGTGCTCGAATCGGTATCAATAAAGTGTTATGATCATTTCGGCCTAGCCCAGCCTCATCAGACACTTTGGGCTGATACAAATTCAAACTTGGAAAGTCCAACGAATGTCTCCCAAAACTTCACTACAACAGTAGTTAGCTACAAAGGCGCCACCTGCTTTGGCGGCCGTGAACGAAAACGATATGATAATATCGTTTTCTGTATCCTCTGCGCTATGCGAAATGTGTAAAAGATATAATCTTTTAGCGAAGGCTAGGCTTTTTAGCTGGGCTAGGCCGAAATGATCATAACACTTTATTGATACCGATTCGAGCACGGGAAGTTTAACGAATTTGTCCTCCTAGGCCATATATTTGGCCATTTAATTTAATAAAGCGATAGCGGCTTTCGCTAAAAGATTATATCTTTTACACATTTCGCATAGCGCAGAGGATACAGAAAACGATATTATCATATCGTTTTCGTTCACGGCCGCCAAAGCAGGTGGCGCCTTTGTAGCTAACTACTGTTGTAGTGAAGTTTTGGGAGACATTCGTTGGACTTTCCAAGTTTGAATTTGTATCAGCCCAAAGTGTCTGATGAGGCTGGGCTAGGCCGAAATGATCATAACACTTTATTGATACCGATTCGAGCACGGGAAGTTTAACGAATTTGTCCTCCTAGGCCATATATTTGGCCATTTAATTTAATAAAGCGATAGCGGCTTTCGCTAAAAGATTATATCTTTTACACACATATATATATAACGAATTATCGACCGATGTCGCACTAAAAATTCACCCTATATGTTTTTAGTGCGACATCGGTCGATAATTCCATTATAGTGTAGAATATACAAAAAAACTTGCAAAAGAAAAAAGTAGTCAATGATGTTCTCCATATTTGGAAAATATGTGGAATTCTACAGGGTGATTAATAACTACGTGGTATAGCAAACATATATTTTTTCAAATTTGTATTCTTCTCATAATTATTGTTCTTATATTATTGGGTTTTGCATTATTATACAGAGTATTTACCAAGTTATAACCATTTTTATTTGGAAATCCCTATGAAATCAACACCCTCCATATAAAGAAGTAATGCATAAACAATTATTTATTTTATATAAGGTAAACAATATATTGTAGTTTTTAAATTAAGTTCAATTCAAATCATTGACTAAAAATTGTATACAGGGGGAACTAAAAAACGAAATTACAATTTTCTCAATTTTTTTTAAATGGATCACCCTGTATTTTATTTTTTCGAAATATATTTATGATACTCTTTGATTTTTATTTAGCATTCCCTATATCTAAACTCATTATGTTCCGAGATATTTTTAGTTTTCTTCAAATTTCGGGAATACATTCAATTCTTGTAAGTAGAAATACCTAAGTATTGAGTATTGAGTGATAATATAACAAAATTGTTTGTATTCAATAAGTAACTAACAAAAAATATAAACCATAATAATATGTAATGGATGTAACAATTAATGTGATATTAAGGAAATAAGTCTAAAGTAAATGTTCAAAATGTCCACCTTCAACCTCTATACAAGTTTGTAACCGATATTCAAATGACTAACACATTTCCTAACATTTTTAAGTCAATTTTATTAAAAGCTTCTCTTACTGTATTTTTCATATCATCTAGCGTTGTTGGAGGCTTCTGGTATACAAGGTCTTTTATATAGCCCTACATGAAAAAATCAATTTTTGGAGAAATCCGGTGATCACGGTGACCAAAGAGTTGATCCTCCTCTGCCTAGCCACCTCTCAAGAAAGTTATTATTTTGATGATTGTGAATAGGAGTAGTGTGGTGAACTGGAGCATCGTCGTGTAAAAACCACATTCGTTGTTGTATATTAAGCGGTACATTTTGCAGTAATATTTGCAAATGATTATTTAGACAATCCAGATATGTGGCACCATTCACAAGACCGTCAAAAAAATGTGAGTCAATCACATACTCGCCAACAATACCACCCCAACCATTTATAGACCACCTAGTTTGACTATGAGTGTTAATAAAATAGGGATTGTTTGACGCATAGTAATGAGAATTATGCCGATTCATCGTTCCATTTTTGTGAAATGTAGCCTCATCTCCAAAAAGCACATAATTGAAAAAAAATCTGTCTCTTTGCACTTGATGCTGAAACCATTGACAAAAAGCTAATTTGCGTTGATAATAATCGACCGTTCAATTCTTGACGGATGAAGGATGCAATTTATGTTTACGAAGGATTTTTACCGCCGAAGTTTGACTAATGTCATGTTGACGTGAAATTTCACGAGTGCTGATGTGGGGATCTCCAGTAGTAGCTATCAGTACATCATATTCCTTTTCTTTTACTTGGAACAGTTTTGGTTCTCTCATTTGTTTCATATACACTGGCCCAGTGCGAACAAAACGATCCATTAATTTTTCAAAAGCTCTTGCCTTTGGCTTCCTTTATCCGGGATATCGCTCGTAATATATATTCTGGATGCAAGTAAGCAAATTCTCGAACTTTCTCCTAATACCCAGATCATATCTGTTAACTCTTCTACAAAAAAATTCATTTTTAACCATAAAGACAAGCCACACAGACCGATTAAAAAGGTAATAATATGAAAACTGTCATTTTCGAAGCCTACTATTTTACCTTTGTAACTGACACAAATGGCCTTTTACTTATTAATAACTGCGCGTCACAATCGGCAGTTAGGAATGTTTTATTAAAAATTCCTGGCTTAGAATACTGTTGATATAACAATCTAAAAATTGTTACATCAATTGTATATTGTTTTGCTTTTTGTTTTGTGTTTTTATTAAATAAAAATAATCTTTTTATATTATTATACAAAACATATTATCTTGTAGGAATTTTAGGAATCTTGTATTTCATTAAGGAAATATGATATTTCCCTAATATCACATTTATTGATACATTTATTGGATATTGTTATGGTTTATATTTTTTGTTAGTTACTTATTGAATAAAAATAATTTTGTTATATTATAACCCAATACTCAATATACTTATTTCTACTTACAAAAATTGAATATATTTCCAAAATTTGAAGAAAACTAAAACTATATCGCAAAGTAATGAGTTTAGGTATAGGGAATGCTATATAAAAATGAAAGAGTATCATAAATACAATATTTCTAAAAAATAAGAGAAAAATGTAATTTTTTTTTAATAATTCACCCTGTATACAAACTTTTGTCAATGATTTCAATTAAACTTAATTTAAAAACTACAATATATTTTTTACTTTATTATATAAAATAAATAATGGTTTATGCATTACTTCTTTATATACATGGTGTTGATTTCATAGGAATTTCGAAATAAAAATGGTCATAACTTGTTAAATACTCTGTATAGTAATGCAAACCCGAGTACTATATGAACAAGAATTATGAGAAGAATACAAATAATAGGTACCACGTAGTTATTAATCACCCTGTAGAATTCCACATATTTTCCAAGTTTTGCCAACAAGTTTGTGTTTGAATAAAGTTTTAAAGAAGTGTAATGCAAAAAGTTGGAACAATCTACCTTGGTAAATGACATAGTATGAGTTCTATTAGAACAGTTTTCATTCCTAGAGAAATGTAATGTAATGCACATAAATAAATTAATAAATAAATAATATATTAATTAATACGAAAACTTACATCTGAAGATTTAGAAAGACCTTTCATGCTTAGCAAATTCGACTTTTTACGATTCTTTTTCTTAGTTTTTGGGTCCTTAAACTCAAGTTGTTCTCGATTAACATTTTTATCAAACCGATTTCCTTTCGCTAAATCTTTAGAATTCATTCCCCAACTAACTTTTAAATTTCTGTTTAAAGAACCAAAATACAGTCTAGGATCTTTAACTTCAATATCATCAGGTGAATTACCTACGTAATACTTCACTTTATCCACATGTATATTAATATTTTCTTGATCTCTTTGATCTTCTTCGTTCCGTATTGGATCTTCCAACTCCTTGATAGTTTCATTTAAAGATGCCAGTTTTTCATTAAGTTGGTTTATTAATATTTTCTTATCAAATACGTTTTCTTCTTTATTATCGTTACATGTTTCAACGATATCTGTATTAGATATAGTTTCCCCCTTTTCGTCTTGTTCGGTAACGTTATTTTCTATATTTTTACTAGGTAGAAAATGAAAATTTTTATCGTCAATTAAAATATTATCAAAAGCTTGGATATTTTTTCTCCGATTTCTGTCTATAGTACTTTCTCCATCACTTTTTTTTCTAATATTAATATCTTCGTCCACCGTAAGCACAAAATTTGGCAAAGGTAATTTAATGTCTTGATTATTGTTATCCGTATCTGTTTTGTCTACAATAACGTCACCTTGAAAATTGCAGCCCTCTTGTTTACTTATATCTATGCTAACTTCGTCTACGGTAATATTACCTTCATGTAGGTTAACATTTTTATTAACAACATCACTATCACTGTCACTATCTGCAGATGAACTTGTATAACAAGATGAACTGGAGTTTTCTGAGTCTTCTAGAATCGGAAATGAACTAAGATGCTTAATTTTGAAATCAGCCCACTCGCCCTTGATTTTCCGCATTTTGAGAGGACTAGAAATCATATTTTTAGTTATCTTAACTTTCTGTTTATGTTCCGTCTCCACCAACAAACTATCTAAACTGGAAGCCTTCTTCAATCCGAATTTAGGAAATATAGAAAACTTATCGATAAATTCATCATCATTCTCGTCTGCGTACCAAACCGATCGTGTATTAAAGAGGTTCTTTCTATTAGATCTTTTATTTGAACTTAGATTTGACTCTCGTCTCTTGGCAGCCATAACTATTGAGTTAAAGCACAGATTTTTTCACAAATAATTTCCTAGGCGAAAAAAATATTCCGAAAAGATTTGCCGAACAACACACAACTAGACATAAGTACTTATTATATGATTGCAACAAACACATCGTTTTATTTCGTATCTCTGTTATCTCTGATATAGTGATAAACATTGTGATATATTCTGGATGTACTTTACTTCGAATTATTTTTGTGAATCATAATTTATATATCATTACTGTTGGTACATGATAACAGCTAGGAAATATCCTAACTAAAATATAGTAAACAATTTTAAAAAAATTAAATACGGGGGCCCTTCTATAAATTCGTATACTCAATGACAAGAAAATGGAGAGAGTGATTCATTGTTAAGAACTGATTTTAAAACTGACAACTGTTGGGAAATTCCACAAGTCCAGCTGCATCGTTATTTCATTATGTTTTTAGGATTGAATTATTTTCTTTTTCTTAGGGTGCCTGTCCGTACCGAACGTTAGCGATCATTCTGGCTATGATGACTTTGTTGGTTGCTATACGGAATAGCTGTGTTGAGGTCTTTCTACACCATGCTCTCAGGTTAGCAAGCCAGGATATTCTTCTTCGTTCTGGGGCCCTTTTTCCTTCAATTTTACCTTGCAAAATGCATTGGACTAGCTCATTTCTGCCTTGATTTCTCATTATATGTCCCAAGTACTGCAGCTTACGGCCCTTCACGATATTAACCAAATCCGCGGTTGTGTTCATTGGTGACTTTGTCTGTCCACGGTATCTTCAGAATCCTTCTGTATAACCATACCTCAAAAGCCTGAAGTTTTGATAGAGTTTCCGCCTTCAACGTCCACGTTTCTACTCCGTACAGAAGCACTGAGTACACGTAACATTTAAGGAGCCTTATTTTTGTTTCTAGGGTGAGGTCATGGCTCTTGAACACAGAGCTCATAGTCAAGAATGCACTTTTTGCCTTTCCGACACGTGAAACACTTAAAATTCTCATTTGGTTCACATACAGATTTGCTCCAATTATGTTTTCCTTGCTGATGATCATTAGCTTGGTTTTGCTGGTGTTTATATCCAGTCAATATGTTCTACTTGTTTCCGTTATTTTGTTCATTAAGTTTTGCAGTCCTTCTATGGTATTGGAAAACACTATTGTACCATCTGCATACCGCAGGTTATTGAGGCTGACTACATTTATTGAGATGCCTTTAGCGCCTCTTCAAAAATGGTGGGTGGGTGAAATTATGCACCCGTCTCACTCCCCTTAAGATTTTGACCTGATCTGTATATTCTCCATATATTCGGAGTACCGATGATTGATTGAATTATTTTACTAGAAATTAATTCCATCGTGATTTGTCTTCGTACCTTTCTCATGCTGTGAATTTCGTAATCACCCAAGTCTTGCCTTACTATTATGGGAATGTAGGTACGTGACTTCGTATGGTTAAAGCTTTTTTTGAATTAATTTTTAAATCCACACACATCATTGAAAATGATCCATGTTATCTAAAAACTGGTACCGACAAGGAAATATGTACTGCGGCGGCATCCGTGAAAATCTTATTCCCATCGAATTAATACTTAAAATATGCCAACAGTTTTTGCAATCAGTTTTTAACTAGACGTTGTTATAGTATCGGCTGTTAAGTAAGTCTTCAATTGCTTCGTCTGGATAGTTTTAGTAAGACGATTTGTAAGACGAACTAAAAAAACACTCACTTGAATGAAATCTGTTAGTCGCTGTTCTTTTTTAGCAAGAGTTTCAGTGGCAACAGTTGAACGTATTGTGCGCGAGAAAAAACTACAAATCAGCGAGACCGAAAACTTATTAAGTTAAGTTTCTTTAAAAATAGTGCGCCAACGCTCAAGCTGGACAGACTTCACTGTGAATGATCTAGAGGATCTATGGCTCAAAACCTGACCAGAAAACAAAAAGGCTAACGCAACAGTATAAAGTCTAAATAGTCTGCTACTTAGACTAGAATATGCTGGTGTATCGGATATATCTATGGATGAGCAGTATAAGAGATAGGGTTGAGGCTCGGTGTTACTCACTCCATAGATCCCTATTGGTTGAATGTTTACGCTTAAAAAACCGGAATATAAATTATTATAAAAGTGGCGTTAGCAGCAAACATAATAATTTATTAAATTTGTTTAAAATTGTATAAAAAAATATATAAATAATAAAATTATTTGATATTAAATATATTATTTAAATTTTAAAAATAAAGAAAACATAGTATGAAGCTCCGTGCTAGTCTACAGTAGATATCACCTACTGTTCCACTTTTTTTAATATAACTTGTTATTTTTAAACATCTTATTTAGTTTATATAATAATTAAATTTACTTTCAGTAAATTTCAGTAATGATAGTCAAAATTTATAAAAAAATATCAGCAATTGTATATCTGAGAAGGTCCATTCGCTCAACTCGGGCATATTTTGACAAATTCGTAGCTGGAAACCTACAAAAAAGCCTATTCCTAGCTCACAGTATTAACAGCTTAAATAAACTTTTATTACAGACTTCTTTCATTGAAAAAAGAAGAATTATTATAAATAGTGGAAGTGTTTACTAAACCCATAAAATTTTAGGTAGTATATATTTGAAAAATATATTTCAGTTGTTATAATTTAACATAACTATTTATAATATGCTGCAAATAAATAAACATTGATTGTCGGTAATTCACAAAGTTCTATTTTATTTACTATTTAGTTTGTTTACTATTAATATTGGCTATGAGTATGTGTGTTTGGTTGTATAGTAATTTCCAGCCACTTCTAGTCTGTCAAAAAGTAACTAATTTCGCAAAAAAATAGTTACTAATTTCACTAGACAGTTTGGACTAGGAATAGCGAACCGACTATAGTAATGGTAGGCTAGTGTTACAACTTTTGTGCTAACATCTCTTGTTATCTATTATATTTTGTGGTTAATTGTGGTTAATTCCTGTTATGTATTGTAGATTACATAGAAATGCCACAAGAAAATAGTTTCAGAACCAAACATCTATTAATAGCACAAAATATAATAAAATTATGATTCTGAAAAAAATCACTACCACTCTGTATTATGTTTTCAATCAAAATGGTAAAACACAAGCTTGTGTAAGAGTTTCCATAATTTGGTTCAGATTTTGGTCCATCTATTTATCTATGAAATCAATGGGAAATACACATCACTCATTTTTCTACTTCTTATTGTTTGGAGTCAATTGAATGCATCTGTGTGTTGTTTGAGGTCATGTAGCCATCTCTTATCTTCGTATATATTTTTAACTGCCCTATAGTTTTGTGAAACTCCAGTAGGTAATATTTTATACTATACTTACTAAATATGCACAAAAAGTTAAAAAATTTATAGAATAAAATACTCATCCCAAAAGATGTCCAGTATATTCTATTACTTGCTGTAAGTATGTCCTTTGCTACTGTTAATATAAGATTTTGCTTAATTTGTTGCATAATTTGTAATGACTTTGGTTTTATTGCTGTTTTAATACTGCTAGAATTTTTATTAAATTTTTAATCATTTTGGCCCAACAAACAAATTTTGTTTTTTCCAAAAAAGGATCTATGAGATGTAAGTATTGTTCTAAAGAAAGATTGAGACTACTAATCAAAATCATAAAAGCATACCCCATATTTGTTCATGACAGTGTAACTAAGTAGTCATTGGTATTTGCAGCTACATTGTAAAGTAGAAAAAGGACTCAGATATGAAATACATTGCTGTTGACACCTATAAGAATTAGTACCCTAGTAAATTTAACATTTAACTATTTTCTGTGTTCCTAATGCTTTAAACATTTCAAAATTTATGTCAGTATATAAGAGAAAAGACACTTATTCGAAATATTAAGTATTAAGAAAAATCTAATTATAGACCAAACTCACTATTTGTCCTCTTCATCCAAAATTATAGAAGCTTGTGTTAACTTGATAGGGTAAAAGGAAGGGGTCAAAATAAGAAAGTGTTAACTTGTGAAATATTTAAATAAGATCAAATTTTGGATTTGAACTCCATATGGTTGTATAGAGATTAGCAACATAACTTCAGCCACAGTGGACCTAGTCACCAACATTTTAGACAGGATAAATACGCAGAGTTTTACAAGACTTAATCATTGATTTATCCTCGTTTTAGTATATGTGAATGTTATATATTAAAAAAACAAAAAACATGTATTTTTAATCAATGATTTTTTTTTGAAAGGAGTAAAAGGGAAGACCTAGTGGAAGTGGCTTAGACAGGACATGTCCATTATAGGGATTAATATTGGTAGGGCCACAGAAGCTTATGGAGAAATAAATTGAGTAAACAAACCCCGTATAGGGATAAAGCCAAAGAGAATGATATTTAGCATAAATTAGCTTTAAAATAAAAAATTATAGTGAATGGTAAATGTTAGTTATTTCTGAATATACAATTTAGTTTGTTATGAACCAATCATATTCCAAATTTAATATTACAAAAGTAATTAAAGAATAAATTTAAAAACTCACCTTCTTAAAATCAAGTGACAGTGATTTTCGCTTGGTTGCAGTTGAGATATCAGCACTTTTTTGATTATGAAATTTATTTGGAGATGTTATTTCCAAAAATTCTACCGATCTAGACTTTCTGTTTTCCAATTTAGCTTTTTGTTTTCTATAGTGACTATTGTTTGTCAATTCATTTATTAAATTAACAGACATAGACGTTCTTCTAGACAAAGGAGCAAAACTGTCTGAACCATTTTTAGGCTTGGAATTGGCTGAAACAGGTCGATTTGCTGCAGTCCCGGGCACTAATAAACTTATGGAAGAATTATCTTCATGTTTTACTTTGTTCCTGAAGTATAAGCTGGATGTACGCCGCGGAGTAGACATTTTTAAGTAGCATAATCATAAAATAGTTAATAAAAATACTTTATTCGTCGTAGATAGATAAAACTTCGCATGTAATTTTCAATAAATTGTTATCACTTTTTATCTTGTGTTTATCGTTTTGTGTTCAATATTATTTATTTTAAACCAAACCGCTGTGATCTTGACAACAAACTGTCAAGTACGTCACTGTCATGTGATAATATGTCAATGTCAAAATACAAAGCGTCTCCCTTATACAGGGTGAGTCATAAAGTGAACAAAAACAGTTCATAAGTCAAAAATAATATTTTAGTGAGTCTAAGATCGTTTGTCTGAGCTATAGGCTATTAAATTAGTCAATTTAAAATATATTTGTGTTTTGGGATCAGTTTTTTTAGATATCTATTAAAAGATATCAAAAACTCCATAGGATTAAATTTTTATCAGCGAGATGCGCCAAGTGTAAGCAGCTTATAGTTCCCCATTGCAGTGTTGCTCCAGTTTTAATTTTTCTTTATACTGTACCACAGTAAGAAATAATAGTAATAGAGAACATAATACTGTAAGAGACAGTTAGACATAATGAACATAATAATAAAATATATCGAAATAATCAAAATATGAATGAAAGAATCACAGATAATAAGGAAAATTTTCAAGTAGAAGCCTCAACCATTACAGTAACATAAATTTTATTGTTATTAAACAATACCATAAATTACCCAAAAATAATTATTCCGGTAAATTCCAATAAATGCCACTTTTCGATAGATACAGATTCAGAACAAGTTTTTTCAGACCAACTCTTTTTTCAGAAAACAGTAATTTCTCGTTTTATGCGGTGGATACGTTCCACAGAAAAGTGCATACAAAAAAATTGCATAAAAAAGACACGACTTGCTTTGAAAAAGTAGGGATACGTCCCGTAATCTTCTAAAATTACACAAAACGAAGTCAAAAACAAAAAAGTTTCCAGAAATTAAAAGGAATAGGCTGTATGATAAATTACTTCGATTATCTGAAAGAAATTCATATAAAAACTTTAAAAAACTGGTCTATGTTATATATACTGGACTATATTTATTAATATCGTGTCGATAAACAGGAAAACAGAGGAACCTATTTATTTTACTAGTACTGTTGTTGAAAGTAAACTAATTATTTATAAACTTCGTGTGCAGGTGGATATTTTTCAACGTTGTCTCGTTCTAAAATAGCTTAATTTTTCAATACTCTTTCAGTTTAAATCATAATGTTCTTCTATCAATTTTCTAACCGTAACTGCTTTTTCATATTTTACTTGTAAAGTATATTTTGGTATTATTTTAGGACAAAACTGGTCCAAATTTCTATTCGTTTTTGTCACTATTTATATTTATTCATATCGTGTCGATAAATAGGAAAACAGGGGAAACTGTTTAATTTACTAGTATTGTTGTTGAAAGTAAACTAATTATTTATAAACTTCGTCTGCAGGTGCATGTTTTCCTGGACAGGTGGAAGTTGTCTCGTTCTAAAACGTGTTTAAAATAGCTTAATTCTTCAATACTCTTTCAGTTTAAATCATGTTTTTCTATCAATTTTCCAACATTAACTGCTTTTTCTTGTTTTACGTATGAAGTAAATCTTTGGCTTTTAACAGGTTAACTGCGATGAGTACCACATGTGGTACTCAGTTAACTTGCCATTTATGCTACAGCTCTTCTAGAGCATGTTGGCCCATGATGACACGACGATTTTTATTTATTATTTTAATTTAGGCTTTTGTAAGAATCTTTTGGGGGTTAATTAACATCTTTTTAAGTATTTCATACCATTTTAAAGTACCTATGTTGGTGCTCATGGCCACACGAGTGATGTTTTAATCAGGGGTCACGAGCGCCACCTCTGACACTCACAATGAAATACTATATTCTAATATTTATCTTATATTTATAGGTAGGAATAAGTATAAAGAAAAGAAAGTTGGAATACTTGGGTCACGTTATGAGACATAATAAATATAGAGTACTACAGCTGATCGTTCAAGGGAAAATAGACAGAAGAAGGGGTCCAGGGAGGAGAAGACACTCGTGGCTCCAAAACTTGCGGCAATGGTTCGGATTGTCATCTGCTGAACTATTCAGATCTGCCGTAAACAAAATCAGAATAGCCATGTTGATTGCCAACGTTCGGAACGGACAAGGCACATGAAGAAGAATATTTATCGACCTGCAGATTTCTGTAAACTAAAATTGAGAATATTAGGGGTTGCCAACGATAGATGTCTATCCTATTAATAGTGGCAAATATAGAAAAAGCTTTTTCCAAGCTCTAACAGGTAGTTTTTAGTTTAGTTGTCTGTTGTTGCTTGCCGATATAATCGCGATTGTAAATTATAATAATGGATTCCAAGGAAGAAAAGAGATTACTGCATTTGTTTGAGACTGTAGAAATACGAAGCAGATCACGGTCTATTTCGGAGTTTCATGACAGTGACCCAGCGGACCCAGAGTATGCACTAGACAGTGAAGATTCGAACATTGATAAAATTAGTGAAAATGAAGTTTTGAGAAATGAAGAGTTAAATAATGAGCAAGAACCAGAACCTGGTTTTTTTATGAAGAAGTGGTATCCCTGTTAGTAAATCAAACAAACAATTATGCTCAACAATTTCTTGGGGGACCTTATATAAAGGGAAGTGCAAGAATTAAAAGCTGGGTACCTACTGACAAATCAACAAGAAATGCATACTTTTTAGGCATACTTATGTGGATGGGTTTAGTAGATATGCCCTCTCTGGCTCATTATTGGAAAAACACAGTTATATAATAGCAAACTGACAGACTACATGGCCAGAAACCGATTTGAGTTGATTTTGAGGTACTATTACAACATTTTATATTAGGTTTTAATTACTAAAATATGTATTTATTTTCAGCATGTTTCATATTTTGCAGTATCTGCAAAACAAAAGGCATCGGTATGGGGTTAAAATTTTTAAGTTGTACACCGACCCTTTTTAAACTTTGCAATATAAAGTTTATGCTAGAAAGAAAGCTCAGCCTGATATATCTGTATCCTCGAAAGTGGCTATGAAATTAATGGAGCCATATTTAGATTTTGACAGAACACTATATGCGGACAACTGGTATAATAGTGTCACTTTGACAGAAAAATTACTGGATAGGTAAACCCTTTTAGTAAGGATACTTCGAGCCAATAGGAAACTCAATACAATTGCTGTTACTAAAATAAAACTAAAAAAATGTGATATTGTTGCAAGGCAAAATAGTGAAATGGTTTTAAAGTGGAAGGATCGACGAAATGTGCTTGCTATAAGTTCGAAGCATATGCCTTCTATGGTAAATGTGATACAAAGAAGAGAAGACAAACGTAAACCGCAGGTTGTAGTAGAATATAATGCAGGAAAATCCTTCGTAGATGTATGGGATCAAATGAATTCGTATAATTAATTTTCAAGGTCATTGAAATAGTACCGAAAAGTTGCCTTTGATATTTTACTAAATGTTGCCGTTGTAAATGCCTTGTCACTTTATTCTTAAGTGGCAAATAAATCAATAAAAATAACATAATTTAGAGAGGAAATTATCAAAGATATGCTTAGTAAACGCGATTGTTTAATGCCTGCTAATAATTTACATAATTTAGTAAAATGTGTAAAGACTCCGCTACAGCCAATGCTATATTGTTACCAAGCATGGAAGACAAACAGCACAAAAGGAGACTCCACGTGTGTGAACAAAATGTTTTTCTTGCGCGAAATATTTGTGTTCTGACTGCTTTTTTAAGGTGCATGCTGCCAAACGACAGTAATTTTTCATTATTAGCATTTATGTTAAGTTGTCGAATATTTTTTTGTACCGTTTTTTAGAGTTACGCTACTTGTTAATAAATATTTAAGCTAAAAATGCGTTTTTATTACACTTTGATAAACGACCTTTATAAAAAAAATATAATACCATCTAGCTAGGGGCTAAAATCATGGAACGGTTTTCTGAGTCCAAAACTGTAATTTCTCCATATAAAATGTACAAGCCGAGTAACTGCTTAGGTACACGGAATGTAGTTTTGTAAGTTATACTGAGTACCATATATGGCGCTCAATACTTGAACTTATCTTCTGGACTGAGTACCATATGTGGTACTCAAATGACTCTTTGGCAATGCAAGGAAAGAGGCTGGCTGTCAACCTGTTAAAGCACGTGGTCTACGAGATTTATTTATTAAGAGCGGTTTCAACATTCTATCTCCTGATGTACTGCTACCCTTTGCTAGCTGAAATTTTTTTACTAGCTTGGGAAGTGGAAGTTAGTGGCTCTGACTGTTTCATTAACTCATTAAACTGAAGAGCTTTTTCCTGGATTAAATAACCAGTTACAGGAATTATTCTTTAAATTAGTTCCTCAATCCAAATTGCGATCTTTCTTTCTATTCTTTCTAATTATATATCCCTTGAGTAAGATGAAAATTTGGCGCTTAATTTTTTACCAGAAATTATAGATTTTCTTATAGCAACTTTGTTGATTCGCCTAAATTAAAATGTTTTCCAATTGCTGTAGATTCTTCTCCCTTTCCTAAGCGATCTAAAATTGCAATTTTTGTGTCCAACGAAATTGATCGTCTTCGATGTTTTTTTTTCTCCATTGGGCCAAATAAAATATTTAAAAAAGAAATAAAAAAAATTAGACTTATGATATTGGCACGGCAAAAACCTCTTATAATGAAAAATAACAGTTTACGACACTCACTTGAAATCTTTCAATCCGAAAACCGTGCTGCTTATTATACGGTAACTTAAAATCAGCAAAATTTTAAACAACTTATGTTTTACGAAACGAAGCACCGCTACGAGAAAAATTATTAAAAAAAAAAATAACAGGTAATACCTTACCATCGAGTCCTGATGTTTTTAGGATATTGCTAAGTTTCCCATGTGGAACTTTCTGTGTATGAGAACTTGCAAACTGAAAGGTGCTTCTCTCGTTAAAAGTTCTGCTCTAAATCCAAATTAAACTTCAGGTAGGTGTTCTTCTAATTGCGTGAGTGAATAATGGTAAGAATTATTTTAATTACATGACTCTTCAAACAAATTAATCTATGTTCTTCACATTTCCTAGCGTTGCCTTTTTTGGAAAGTGGAATGAATATTGATAGTAGCCAGTCTTTTGGTACTCCAGTCTCATGTATGTTGTTGTATAGTTTCGTGCGAGCTGTGATTTGGTGCGCCTCTAATAGCTTTAAAATTTAACCATGCACTTTCATCAGATCCTGGTGATTTCCTATCTTAATGGCCATAGTTACTTCTGCACTTATTTCTGAGCCATAGGGATTGTATATTTCAGTCGGTCTTCTTGTTGTATCGTCCAATAATTCTGACGTGTATTCTTTCCATCTTCTTAATTCATCTTCAATTGTAGTCAAAATCTGGCCTTAGATGTCTGTAATGCATTGTTTTCTGGTGTTCTGTACCTCTTCAATATTTTTGTGCATAGGTTGTGAGCTAATCTGCCTAAACGAAAGTCATTTTGTTCTTCTACATCTGTCATCTCTTTTTCAATTTTATTATTTATTTTTCCATAGAGTTTTGAGAGTGAATTTATGACACTGCCCCCTGTACAGTGTACCTGGCCAAATTATTAGGCCAAGCAAGGAAAAATTTACTATATGAAATTATTGCTCTCCTGATTATGAATATATTTGAAAAAATTACTGTTTTGTTCTTTTTTGTGAATATTAACTCTTAGGTAATTAAACTGTACTAACAAAGTTAACAAAAATCTTTTATTTATTAAAAAAGTACAATTTTTACAGAGTAGGGATAAATTTAATATTTTGTAGGGATAAATTTCAGGTCAAAACCGCTTAGAATTCAAATGTTCAGACAGTATTTGAGGTTATAAAATGCACACTAGTTGACAGGACGCAATGCTGTCTAGAAATGGTGGATATGTCGGTGTTGCCAACGTTAAAATAGTACAATAATTTTACCATACTATATTAACTGTTGCTATGCGAAAAAAAAACATTCCTGTTGATAAAAATTATTAATTTTAATAAATGCAAATTTTTAATGCTTGGCCTAATAATTTGGCCAGGTACTGTACTTTGAACAATTCTTTCTATCTTCTTTTTTGTAGATGCTGTTAATAAGTGCTTTTGTCCACTCCGGTGGTAAGTCATGTCCTTTATAGAATAAGGTGCTGACATACGCCAATAATCCCCGCAATAGTTGTGGGCTGTGTGTTAATAATTCGTTCGGCAATATATTACTGGTAAAAAATATATTAATGTAATAATATCAAAGACAAATTCACAGTGTGATTTTATTGTTGGATAAAACGGTATACAATGTTCATACATGTGTAAGATATAAAAAATTACCTATGATAAACAACTATAAATTACCAACTTTATAATTAATGCAAATTATTAAATTCAAGTCTTTGTGATTAAAATAAATCATTCTCTTAATACCTCGACCCATCACGATTTTGTGAGCGCCCCCAGTAATTATCTGAATTATTGTAGCGGCCACCTCCATTTTTTTCTAAAATAAAAAAAGATTATTAGTAAATGGAGATGTAGAATAACAGGGTGAATTGTTAAGTTTGTCTTCTGTGTACTACTCTGCATTATATTTGAAGGGGCCAGGCGAAAAACAACTTATGTCATATTTTTATTTTTTTGAGCTGACAATGCAGTATAGATAAAAATGTCTTTATCTGTCAAATCAAACAGGCTATATCTAAGGTCACTGAGTTGTTCTATTTTTAAAATACAAGTAATGAGTAGAAATAACCAATGTCCGGATCATTCAGGAAAAAAGCAACCGTTTTCCATAATCAATTGACTGTCTTGAAAGTAATATACCAGAGAAGCAGAAGAAGAATGACAAATTTACAGTGACCTTTAACATTATTTTTTAGCATTGCGTTCTGATTGTTATTGTTGAATCCAAGTATCCAATCTAAGTGTCAGACGAAGGGTTAGATGTTCCAACATGTGAAAAATTGGTAAAAAAAGACTTTTGGTTGTGTTTCAGAAGTAAGCAAGAAAATAAAGTTAAAGCCATGAAACAGGTGAAAATTGTTTTTGTAAGAGGTACAAATATATAAGATAATATAAAAAATGATATAAAAGACGCAGGAGAACATGCGGCCAAATTAAAATGGAGCTTCGCAGGACACAATGCCCGACTGAAGGATAAGAGATGGAACCACGAAATACAACAGTGGAGGCCATGGTTAGGAAAGAGAAGCAGAGGAAGACCACAAATAAGATGGGCTGATGATATTAAGAAGATCGGAGGACACAACTGGAAGCAAGTGGCGCTAAATAGAAAACACTGGATTTATTTAGGGGAGGCCTTTGTCCAAAGTTGGATTACTTAAGGCTGAAGAAGAACAGTTTTCCGTATCTATGTTCAGGGTTACAGAGCAATTCTGTGCCAAATTTCTCTACTCTTCTGGTTATGCCTTTTAGCTATATTTTTATATATTGTTATCTTGTTAGGATAACCACATCGTTTCGAGAAAAAATGTGAAAAACTCCTTTTTTAATCTTTATAAATTTTATTTGTATCTTCGATCTCTGCCACATATTATCTAGCTTTTATTTTATTAATTCTTTAAATAACTTCTCCCTGCTAGTGCTGTAACAACGTAATCAAGACAAATACAAACATACACAAAGAAATTCGCCAGAAAATTAAGAAAGCAAAAGAACGTTGGATGGTGGAAAGGTGCAACGAAATAGAACAATTGCAGGAAAAAGGAGATAGTTTTGGACTACATAAGAAGATCAAAGAAATATCGAATATACACAAAAGCCACCACAGAACAAGAATACGGAACGACAGAAACGAATACATAGAGTCAGAAGAGGAGATAGCAATGGCGTGGAAAGAATACGCAGAAAGACTTTTTAATGACGAAAGACCAACACAACCAACGCGCAAACTTCCTTCCGAAAACTTATCAGGGCCATCAATAATGCGAAGTGAAATAGAATATGCAGTTAGAACCACAAAGATGCATAAAGCAACAGGTCCAGATGAAATTAATATAGAAGCAATAAAACTACTAGACGAGGAGAATATCGAAATCTTGGTAAAACTGTTCAATAGAATTTATGATACTGGTTACATTCCGCGAGAATGGCTGCAGTCATCCTTTGTGATGATCCCAAAAACAGCTAATGCCACAAAATGCAATGAACACCGCTTAATCAGTTTAATGAGTCACTTGCTGAAACTCTTTCTTAGGATATTACACTCAAGAATGTATAAGATACTAGAAGAACTTAGCGGGTCAACACAATTCGGTTTTAAGGGAGGACTAGGAACAAGAGAGGCAATTTTATGTTTGAACACTTTAATACAAAACTGTTTAGATCAACGAAAAGATGTCTACCTCACCTTCATCGACTACGAGAAGGCATTTGACAATGTTAAACATGATATCATGATGGAACTACTACATAGGGCCAACATTGACCAGAAGGAGATCAGAATTATTCAGAATCTATACTGGAACCAAATGGCAAAGGTGAGGATTGATCAAGACCAATATACGGATGAATTTGAAATCCGGAAAGGTGTCCGCCAAGGCTGCATACTCTCTCCGATGCTTTTTAATTTATATGTTGAAAATATATTTGCGGAAGCATTAGAAGACACGGAATTAGGCATTAAGGTGAACGGCATACCAATTAGCAACCTACGCTATGCGGACGACACAGTGATTATAACTGATAAATTGGAAGATCAGCAGTTATTACTTGATAGGGTGAATAGCATAGGTAAAAAATATGGCCTCAAAATCAACATTTTGAAAACGAAATATATGGTCATTAGCAGAAACCCTCCAGAAAACCCGATAATATGCATAGGTGACGATCGCATAAAACGCGTGAAAACTTTTAAATACCTTGGCACCACAATCAATGACCAATCGGATCCACAACAAGAGATAAAAACCCGAATACAAATGGCAAGACAAGCTTTTGTAAAATTCAGACCGCTTCTATGTAATCAAAACCTACATTTCGAAATACGCTACAGAATGGTCAAGTGCTACATATGGTCCATCTTGCTTTATGGCATGGAAACGTGGACTTTGAAAAAAACAGCTATCAACAAACTTGAAGCATTTGAAATGTGGTCATTAAGAAGAATGATGCGCATACCTTGGGTGGATAGAGTTCGAAACGATGACGTCCTTAAGAGAGCCGGCGTGGAAAGAGAACTCTTTAAATTAATTAAAAAACGCAAGATTGGTTACCTTGGGCACATATTGAGAGGAGCAAAATATGAAATACCTCAGTTAATCCTACAAGGGAAGATCGAAGGTAGGAGAGGAGCCGGCCGCAAACAATTATCCTGGTTAAGAAATATTAAAGAATGGACAGGAATACACAATACAGGCGAGCTGTGTCACGCCGCCAAGAACAGAATTCTAGTAATGAGATAGTCGCCTACGCACTTTGGTGTATGGCATGTGAAGAAGAAGAAGCTAGTGCTGTTTACATTACTAGTATTTAAGACTCTTTTCAACCTTTATCATAGCCTTCGTTTTATTGTATAAACTATCTTATTGGCTTCAGTGTTCAATTCTTCATTGCATAAGTCTTTCACATTGTGTCATAGAGTTTGCTTTTTTGCTTTGGCTTTGTTTATTGTGTCAAACTTCTTGATTCGAATTAATCCATATGATTTAAGTGATGACACACAGATAAAAATTTGTTAGTTTTCTAATAATTTACTCTTATCTTAAATGTACTTTAATCTATCTTATCAATTTAACTAATAACATCCTACAAATTGATATGTACAACTTTTAATGTTTTCGAATAATAATAAGTACTGTCAATCAATTAAAACTTACGGTTATGTGGTCCACTGTCTTGGTTACTACCGCCACCACCTCCCATTAAGCCCCAGTTGGCAGCTTGATTCAGAGCTGCAGCAATGAATGCTGGATTCACTACAAACAGGAAAATATGTAATTTGCAACATAAATAATGAAAGTAAAATATTCTTATGAAAAATACTTACTGAAAGGCGCCAAATTGTTCATATCATTCATATTGCTACCACCACCCCTACTTCCTCCTTGGTTATTCCAACCAATTGATCCCTGGTTACCTCCACCAAATCCATTTCTACTTGAAAATCCATTTCCTTCCCAGACATTTCCAAAGTTACCACCTCCAGATCTGTCGTTACCAAATGGCCTTCTTGTTTCATTTTTAGGAGCAGCAGTGGAGACATGGACAGAAACTCCTAAAATCAAAACAGATATAACATTGTACAGTGATTTAACAAGTCAGTTACAGATGCACAAATAGCTGTTGAAGTATTTACGCAATGATTACTTATGTGTTTTATTAGATGTTATCATAACATCCTTACAATACAGATACTGGTCTTTCCAGAAAAATGTAAGTAGGTGCACAAATCTGCTGGATGTCGTTCAGACAGAAAACGCATCAAACATCCGAAAATCTTATCAGGCTATAATAATGAAACGACCTTCCCCAACATAAATCAGAATAGTATCTTGGAAGTCTGATAGGTAAGAGTATACAGGGTGATTCATTAAGAATATTCAATCTCTGAATTGTAGATTCTAAAACTCAAAATTTGATGATTCTGCCCAACATGCCTTATATAAATATTTGGTAAGTAGTTTCTGAGATACCAGGTGATTAAATTTAAATTTTGGATGAAGAGGAAACATTATATTTCGCATCTAGTGGTGAAGTGATGCTTGCACCCAATGATATTGGTTTACAAATCCAGTAAGAAAATCAGGAAAGTATACCTTCCTCCTCCTCCTCCTCAATCTTTTCTCCGTCGTAAGGATGTAGTGGCGTCAGGTAATTTGTTTGACTATTTCTGTCCAATTATATCTCTCCTGTGCCTGTTATTTTGCTTCAGAGAATGAGTAACCAGTCATCTCCTTTATTTAGTCCGACCATTGTACTGGAGATCTTCCTCTGGATCTTTTACCCGCTACGTTACGTTCAAGTATCATTCGCTCCATGCGTTCTCTTCTTCTAGTTATATGTCCAAAATATCTCAGTATATTTTGGTTGATAGTTGTGATGAGTCTAGTTTTTAAGTTCTGCTAGAATTAAGTTATTTGTGCGATGAGCGGTCCACGGTATGCGCAACATTCTACGGTAGACCCACATTTCAAATGCCATTATACGCTTTGAGTCGGCTTTTTTATTGTCCAAGTTTCTGAAGCATAGGTGGCGACAGGAAATATCAATGCTCGCACAAGGCGTAATTTTGTGTTTTTTGTGATGTCAGTGTTCTTCCAAATTTTTGTGAGTTTGGCTGTTGCCGATCTGGCAATTGTGAGCGTCGACGGATCTCTTCTTCGCATCTTCCACTGTTAGTAATAACGGAGCCTAAGTAATTAAATTGCCTGACCACTTCTTAACCTGCCATGATTCTTATCTCTGTCTGGTTGTTTCTGATTCTATCGATGATCATCTCTTTGGTTTTCTGCATATTTATTTTCAAACCATATTCCATACTCACCATGCCTAGCCTGATCATAATTTGTTTCAGTTCTTCTGGTGACGACGCCAATATAACAGTGTCATCAGCATAACGTAAGTTTTTGATATTTCTTCCTCCTATCGTTGCTCCACCTTGCCATTCCTCAAAAACTTGACGCATATTATGTTCACTATATATATTGAATAGAATAGGGTGTATTATGCATCCCTGTCGAACTCCAGATTTTAATTTGAAGGTTTTCGAAACCACATTACTAACTCTTACATTAGCAGTATTATTTACATATAGGTTTTGTAATAAATAGATTAGATGTTCTGGCGTACCCATAAGTATATGCCACATTTTATCCCATTTTACGGTATCGAAGGCCTTGGAATAGTAAACAGCATAAATGTTTCTATGTTACACTCTCGAGATTTTTCGATAATTTGACGAATATTAAGAATATGTTCTCTTGTTCCTCTACCTGGGACGAATCCGCATTTTTGTTGGATAATTTGTGGTAAGAGAATTGATTTTAGTCTTTCATTGATGATGGTTAGAAGTACTTTGCTCGCGTGTGATTTCAATGCTACTGTACGGTAATTACTGCAATCTGTCGGTCAACCTTTTTTTATATATGGAAATAAACGTGAGTTTACCCCAGTCATTTGGCTACTTTCAGGTATTCCAGATCTCATTGCAAATTCTAAGCATTACTTCCGTTACTAATTCTCCCATTTCTTTCAGCTGTTATTCCATCTTTTCCTTCTGCTTTTCTGAATTTTAGCTTTTTAATTGTCATATAAAAGTATACCTTACACAACATAATACGATTTATTCCAGGACCACGGAGCAAAGGTGAAATATTTACTCCTGTCGATGCTTGGAGGAAGTTTATTATTCCTGAGATTACTAATGAAATCATTATCTGCATAAATCGCGAAGCTTCCCGTGCTTGTTCTCTCAAGAATAAAACTTGGCAACTAATCCAAAAAGACGAATTAGGCGCATTTTTAGGAATAATGCTTCGGGCTGGTGTTGAAAAGAGTTGAGACGTTCCAATTAGAGAAATATTTTTAGATAAGTGTTCTAATTCTATTTACAGAGCTTGCACGTCTGTAATACATTTGAAGATATAAGAAGATTTTTACGACTCGATGATAAAACAATGAAAAATCAAAAGCTGGAAAAGGATAAGTTGGCGCTGATTTCTTATGTGAAAACATGCTGTTGAATTAAAGTTTCTTTACTTTTATCTGTTTTAATTTATTATACTAGACAGCTATTTTTTACCCATGTTATGTAAATGTAAAGAACGGTCCAGTCATGCATCCTAGGATTCAAAGAAATTCTTATTCAAAACTTCCAAAATCAACTGAAAATGACAATGTATAAATATAACTATCACTGTGCCTCGAAGAGCTGTCATTACTTGTACGGAGGGACATTTCATGCTTAGTATAGATAGACAAATCAATAGAAATAGATTAATAGATACATCAATAAAAACAAAATCAGATCAATAGAGTATATTTCTATAAATATGTATGTTAACAATAGATTTCTCTAGTAATCCGTTTTGATAATTTCTGTGTTCAAAGATAAAACTTTTATGGACAGTAATACGCAAACATCCTTTCCCATTTAGGACATTCTATCAAAAGTTCTTGTCATATATCATTCATGATAACACGATCCGCCCTCGATACTGTTTTATTTTTAGAAAAAAAAATTTATTCAAATGCATCTAATGACCTATTATAAAATGTACCCACCTTTAATTATATGGTCTTCTCCACAGAGAGCTTGAGCAACTTCTGGATCTGCAAAGGTAACAAACCCGAATGCTCTGAAAGGTTTTGGTATAAACACATCTGTAACTGAACCATATTCACTGAAATAATCTCTTAGACATTCCACTGATATTTCCTCAGTTAATCTGCCAACAAATACCTTAAAGGGGAGTTGCTGTGAGCTTCCATCCTAAAATAGTTTAAATGAAAGTACCAATCGCTATAGCAAAAAAAAGTTTTTTATAACTAAACGATTTTTAAAAGTTTTTTATAACTAAAAGACAAACAAAAATAACAAGAGAATACACAATTCGGTAAATATTTGGAAAATAAGCATAGGTAATCAAAGAGTGCCTCAAATACAAGTGAGTCCATGGTTCTTTACCCGTGCGTCATTAATACCTGGTGAGATAAAACACATACTTTATATCTAGCATCATTATCTCGCCTGTTATTAAGTAAAGACACTGGTTATTTTTATGAACGTTCTACAGTCAGTACATCGAAAAGAGATAAGTATAAAGAAGACACTTGAGGACGTTTTTAGATTTTAAGTACAATTTGTGACTGTTTATGGTGTGTTTACTTTTTATTGGATTTTTTGCTGTTTTTTGTCCTGTTTTTACATACAAAGTTAACCTAATTCACACAGTTAATGAATATTTTTATTTAAGTTCCCGCAAAAGTGAAAGAAATGGCAAAAATAAAATATTTTATTGATTTTTTTTACCTTATGCCTGGGAAAACTCTTACTTTACAAGCAAAAGAACTCATTTTAAATTTAATCGAGTACTATGAATTAGAAAAAAGGATTGTGCGACCTTTGGAATCGTTGTCATCTGTTGAAGAGGTATGAAAAGTGCAAATTTCAAATGTGCACTATTATAAAGCTTTATGACGACAAGCATAATATACATTATTATTATTTATTTGCCAACTTTATTACTTAACAAAATATTTATAATTAGAAACTTTTTATTTTTGGTTTTGTTCAATTTCAATTAAAAATATTGATAATATTTTAACTTTGTTTTCGAGGGTAGCAGCTACACTTAAATTGGCGAGAAAAACAGTATACAATATATTAAAAAAAAAAAAGTTTTATCTTCTCCGGGAAAAAAGCAGACCTCGTTTAAAATCGAAAACTACTGATTTACCTGAGGGCAATAAATTCGAAATACAATGAATAATATGTACCGAGATAGTAAATAAACCAACTTTCAGTTGATAATTACGAGTAGGACTTAAAATTTTTTTTTTGCTTATTGGCTTTGGCTTGGAACCTTTAGCCACGTAATTACATATTTTAAAGGATTTAAAATGTTATAGTAATATATTAAAATAAATAACTTTTTAGAGAAACATGTAATCCGTGACGCGTTGATCAATGAGCTGCAGGCTAAAGAAATTGCTTCTACAAGTAAAACATCCTTGAGTAGAATATTAAAATATTTGGGCTTTAAATTTAAAAAAAAAATGATCATTGATGAGCTTTAATTGAAAGAACTCATATTGCAGCACAACGGGCGTGTTTTTTACGTAAAACAGAAATAGTACATATCCACGAAAAGTTGTATTTTTAGACAAAACGTGGATTTTTCCTAGGGGAAATAAAAATATGTCGTGGGAGGATGACAACAGCAGAAGTGTAGGTACGTAAACCATGTATATATATATATATATATATATATATATATATATATATATATATATATATATATATATATATATAACAAAATAACGAACTGGTGTCTGAAATAAAACTTTTGCTATCTACACTTCTGCTGTTGTCATCCTGCCACGACATAATTTTATTTCCCCTAGAAAAAATCCACGTTCTGTCTAAAAAACTTTTCGTGGATATGTACTATTTCTGTTTTACGTAAAAAACACGCCCGTTGTGCTGCGATATGAGTTCTTTCAATTCAAGCTCATCAAGGATCATTTTTTTTAGAAAGAAGGTTATGAAGAAAAAAGATTTATTGTGGTTCATGCCAGTTCAACAAAAGGTTTTATTTCAGACGCCAGTTCGTTATATATATACATATATATATATATATATATATATATATATATATATATATATATATATATATATATATATATATATATATCTTCTTTTGGCATCACAACCCTAGATGGGTCTTTGCCTGTCTGGCTATGTCCTTCCATTCAGATCTCTCTTGTGCCCTTCTTCTCCATTGTCTTATGTTCATTGTTTTCAGGTCGTCTTCCACGTCATCCAACCATCTCGTTCTGGGCCTTCCTTTTTTTCGCCGTCCTATGGGCTTCCATTGTAACATTTTCTTTGTTGTTTTTGCATCGTGTTATCTCTGCACATGTCCCAGCCATGACAGTCTTTGACTTTTCATAAATCTTACAATGTCATAACCTTCATTTAACTCATTAACCTCGTTGTTTCTCCTGATTCTCCATGTGCCATCTTCCTCTTGTACCGGGCCATATACTTTCCTCAGTATTTTTCTCTCGAATGTCCTGAGTTGGGCTTCATCTTTTTTCGTCATTACCCAAGTTTTACATCCATAGGTTACTACGGGTCTAATCAGTGTTCTGTAGATAGTCATTTTGGTTCTTTTGTCTAATAATTTCGATGTCATCAATCTTTTATTAGCATAGTATGTACGATTCCCGCTGGAAATACGTGCATTAATTTCGCTACTTACGGAGTTCTTCTGGTTGATTTCTGTGCCGAGATATGTAAATGCATCCACTCGTTCGATAGTATAGTTGTCTATTGTGATATTATTTTCATAGTCAGTTATTCTTTTGACTGTCATATACTTCGTTTTTGCTTCGTTTATTTTGAGACCTCTTTTTCTTGCTTCAGGATTTCAGGATATATATATATATATATATATATATATATATATATATATATATATATATATATATATATATATATATATATTAAGGATCACTCGAAGAGTGGTGGGTGTTTCGGTCAAAAGGTGGAGAAAAAGACAAAGAAGGTGGATACTTCATCTATTTATTTGAAGACGTTTCGCTCTCTAATCAGAAAGCATTAATATGAAAAACCAAACAAAGATCCATAGAGAGGTCAATACAAATGTGTTACCTCAAAAATACATGTAGCCGTCAATGGTATAATATGTAAAGAAGCTTAAGATATTAGACATTAATAGTTAAGTTGTATAAACAATTAATTGAAACTACATACAGTTTACAATAAAACTCAGACTTAGATGTTTGGTTTTCATATTATTCTTTTTAGATGAACTGATGCTGCTTTCTGTAGAGAGCGAAACGTCTTCAAATAAATAGATGAAGTAGCCACCTTCTTTGTCTTTTTCTCCACCTTTTGACCGAAAAACCCACCACTCTTAGAGTGATCCTTAATTTATATTGGATTAACGGTCGTACTCCTTTTCTGGATATATATATATATATATATATATATATATATATATATATATATATATATATATATATATATATGTATATATATCAAACCCGGAAAAGAAAGCACATATAGCCCCCGCGGAAATTTCAAGTGTAACATATACAGTGCTAGTCAAAAGTCCGTTCCCCCTCGTATCTTTTGAACGGTTATACTTATAACAGTGAAATTTGGTGGGAGGTAATAAACATACGTAGGCTTCTTAACTAGTCATAACAAATGCGCAATAGCGACAGATGACGTTACAGCGCCACTGAGACAGATAATTTTAAATATGACCTTATGGCAAGTGATACCTCGTTTGAAAGGTATTGAAAATACCTATTCAGTCAGAATAATTTTGTTTGAGTTTAAGCTCATTTTGATGAATAAATAAAATAAAATTGTAGCTTCTCATTTCATTAATAAATATTTAACAACCAGTTCTTATAGTAAGTGTTCAAAATGTGCTCCATCTACTTCCTGACAGTTAGCATCCTTTTTCTAAACTCTTGCCGTACTGAATAGGTATTTTCAATACCTTTCAAACGAGGTATCACTTGCCATAAGGTCTCATTTAAAATTATCTGTCACAGTGGCGCTGTAACGTCATCTGTCACTATTACGTCACCTGTTATGACTAGTTGAGAAGCCTACGCCTGTTTATTACCTCCCTTCAAATTTCACTATTATAACAATAATTACTGAGTTCTCAGAAAAAACTGCGTTGAGAATTTAATGCTTGACGTTTTGGCACCCATTTTGGAACCACTTCGAAGATAGATACGGTTCTGTTCGAGTTCGGGGTCTCAATCTGCCTACTCCCCTCACTCGTTACTAGAGTACAGTATCGTGTTCTGTACAAATACAAGAACCGACAAACGGCACTGAGGTCTCAATCTGCCTACTCCTCAGTGTCGAGTGACTCCCCGTCCCAGGAAACAAAAATAAGGCATACCTAAAGACAAATCAAGCTAGATGCACAAGAAGAGTAACGGGGGAATACCGGACTCTAAGAAGGGAAGAAAAAAGATTATATAGAAAAAAAGGCAATTTGAAGAAAAGCAGTTAGAAAACATAGAATGGTTAAGAAATCAAAACGAAACTCGAAAGTTCTACAGAAATGTAAACAAAATGAATAAAGAGTTTAAGCCTAGAATAGGGAGCTGTAAGGGTGGAGAAGGAAATATCCTAAGTGATACGGCCTCAATTTTGAACTGATGGATTGTATTTTTCGACGCAAAATGTAACGGCCATTATATCGAAGAAGCAGATAACACCGTAGCAGATCAAAATAATTGAAATCTATTCAACCCAAACGAAAGACCACCTACCACTGAAGAGGTTGCCCAAGCCATTAAAAAGGTTAAAAATAATAAAGCACCAGCAACTGATCAAATTTATAGTGACCTCTACAAGAATGGTGGCGACGCTCTGCTACAAGCACTGCATAAACTTTTACTTCTTCTTTAGCAAAATGAGACCATGCCCTGTGAATGGTCTCAAGGCGTGATATGCCCGTTATCAAAATACTAGCAAATATTCTCTACGAAAGGCTACAAGTTTACACACTTGGCATAGTTGGAAAATACCAGGCCGGATTTACTCCAAAAAAAAAATCAAAAATTGACCAGATTCATTCAATAAGACAGATCCTAGAGAAAACCTTGGAATTTAACATTAAAACCCATCAACTATTCGTCGACTTCAAGGCCGCATACGACAGTGTCAAGAGAACAGTACTATACCGATCAATGCGTGAGTTTGGTATACCAGAAAAACTTATCCCATTAACGAGAATGATAATGTCTAACTTAAAAGCCAACGTTAGGATACAGGGAGAAAATTCTCGGTCCCTCAAGATAAAGGATGGACAAGGGGATGCCCTGGCTTGCCTCCTATTTAACATTGGCTTGGAAAAGGCAGTCCGAGACACACGAATTAGAGACGCCGGTACTATTTACAATAGATCGATACAAATCTTAGCATACGCTGATGACATTGACATAATAATAGGGCGTAGCAAGCGAGATGTTGAGCAGTATTTCCTAGAATTGGAAACGGCGACGAAACAGGTCGGTCTAGTCATCAACGAAGACAAAACCAAGTACATGTTGGTTACTAAGGAGCCTCTAGCAAATGAGGAACGGGAAACAGCATTTGGAAGTCATATCTTTGAACGTGTTGACAGCTTCACATATCTTGGCTCGCTAGTGACTACTACCAATAAAACAAGCGAAGTAATTGAAAGACGAATAAACCTTACAAATAGGGCATACTATGGACTCAAAAAACAATTTCACTCAAGAAATATAAAAAAAACTAAAATTATTATGTACAAAACACTGCTGAGACCGGTTCTCACAAACGGGGCGGAAACATGGACTCTAACGCAGAAGAATGAAAGACTTCTGAGAATATTCGAGAGTAGTATACTCACGACAGGAACACCTATAGGAAGAAGTAGCAGAGGCCGACTGCGGATTAGGGTGGTTAGATGGAGTTGAGACCGACTTAGGGATACTAGAGATCAGAAGATGGCAACACGTTGCCAGGAACCGAACAGAATGGCGACGAATCTTAGAGCAGGTTAGAATCCACAGAGGATTGCCGAGCCAAAGATGAAGATAATGATGAAACTTCTTCTTCTGGTGGAGGTTTGCGATCACTACATCAAAATGTTCAATATTCTGCGCCACTCTTAGTAATTGTTGAACGCTCATGCCCGTCCAAGTTCTGATATTGCAACGCCATGACATGGCTCTTCTGTCTACTCCCCTTCGGCCCTCTATCTTTCCTTCGATTATTAATCACAGCAGGTTATATGTATTTGCCATTTCTCATTATGTGGCCTAGGTACAAGGTCTTTCTTTTCATAATTGTTGTTATAAGTTCTAACTCTCTAGTTATGGTATTTAATACTAAATTTAAAACAACTCTTTTATTCTGCTGAGAATATAAAACATTTAAGTTATTATAATTAAAATAATTACTTAATAAACTAAGCATAATCATGATAAAATTTTGTACTATGTCTACTTAGATGGATGTTTGTTAATGTTTCTATAGGTTTTATAGGAAAAAAAATATAATGTTGGTTGTGTATAGGAGCTGGTATATTGGTTTACGAACCAGATCATTAAACTAAACACACACACACAATGTCGGTTGTGCTTCAACATACAATAGAAGTAGAAATCACAGTAGCAATTATGAATGTAGAAGAAATCACAAAGATGCAATATACGATATAGCACACGATATCTTAATAAAGTGAAAATACATTAAAACTTAAATACTTAATATGTTATAAATTTATGAGCCCTTTTTAAATCCAAGTATCACATTACCAAGCCACAACACACTATACATTACAATTACACCAAATCAACACTAAGAATACTTACTTTAGAACTGGGTATTTTCACATCACACCACCTGCCTTCAATCATATGTCTTTGCCCAGTAACTTTCACCTGAGACTCATACTTAGCAAATCTTATGAAACCGTATCCTTTAGATTTTCCTCCTTTATCTCTCTTAACTTGAGCTACTACTAATTCACCATACTTCTCAAAATATTCTTTCAAGTCCTCCTCAGTTGCCTTCCAAGGCAAACCAAGCACAATCAGATCAGTACATTTCAACTTAGACTCTACACGTTTGACTTTAGAAGCTGGACTTTCCACAGATTCACTATACTTACGCTTATTCTCTGAAATTATAAAATAGTATCATACGATGCTACATACACTTTCCAAAAAAAATCACAAAACAATGACAGTTTCGTAAAGGTATACCTCAAAATAAATTGTATATATTTTTCTAAAATGAATTGATACTGAGATACCCAATAGATTACTTAAGTTTTGTTTTTTGTAAAATTGTATCTTTTATTTTATACAAGAACAGATAAGGATTTTTAATTTGTCATTAAATGTTGTCCAGATCGTCTGTTCTAGAGTATAGGGACTAGGTTACAAGTGTTCTCTGTAAATATTATTTTGAGAAAAACAAAAATAAACATACTTTCTGTAACTATATCTCCGTAACGAAGAATTTCCGGAAACACCCTGTTTCAATTCTCTAAGGTACTTTGAAGGAGCTTCTTACATTAATGTTTTATTGATTACAGATACAATGCGACAAAAAAACAATATAGTTCAACATGTAAAAATATATTTATAGCAAGAATCCCTAAAAAGGTTTACAAATAAATGTAGGCAACAAACAACTGACGGGTTTACAAGTAAAAGGGTTTAAGTGCATTTTTCTAAAAATATACTCGAAGTACAGATTCGCATACTTATGGTATTATAGCTTGGTAGTAAAACGATTCAAGCATATTTCGCCCCTACAGTCGTCATCTATCGCCATTACATTTAATTTAATGAAAAAAATTGCAATTTGCATTGGTAGTAAACAGGTTTAGGAGCGCTTGAACCGTTTTACCATAAAACTATTTTTCTTATTCTGTACAATCTGACTAATCAAGTAATATGCAACGTGCAAGTTGTAGTTACACTATGAATAACAGCAGGGTTTCTGATGGTAAGTAAATTAAATCAAATGATTTATATAACATGATAAAATTTAGTTTTCAAGTCTAATATAGGTTATATACTGTTGTAAGTTGAAAGTAAAAATGTAAATAATAAAAGGTCCACGCACTAGTGGCGGATCTACGGGGAGAGAAAATGGGGAAATTTGCCCCCTAACAAGGTCCAAAATTAAAGAAAAAAATTGTTGAAACCCAAAAAAACACGTTAGTTAGAAAAATTAAGGAAACTTAATGCATATAAGGTATTATATGGTATGGTATTATTTATATCTTTTATGTAATTGAGGTTTATTTTTTTATGTCTTTTGGTTGGTGTTTCATTGAAAGTTTCACAGAGGTTGACGAGCTTTGAAAGCACGAGCTCTGAAAACAATGACCATTGACATATTACTCCTGAAACAAGAAAACGTATGCGAGACCCCAAAATTTGGAAAGACAACACGGCAAAGAAAATGTGAACTGAAGGGAAAGCATATGTCGATCGAAAAAATAAACTACAGAAAGCCAGAGAACTGAAAGTCTATAACCATGTATGTCGATGTCATTGCAACGATGATCAGCGTTTCTCTCTGACTGTATAAAAAAGGTTGGCCCAGCAAGACACAACGAAGAAGCTTCTAAAAAGAAAAACTACAGCACAATAATAACTCTGCTTGGAAAACGTGTCTGCAAAAGTACTAGGGAGCAGTTTTTTAGAGAAAGATTGCCTAACACTCCATTACCACCTGAACCAGTGTTAAAGTATTTTCCACCTAAGAAGACCGCTTTGCAATTAAATGCTGGTAACTTTACTATTAGCGGACCAGATAAGCGGCGATATATTTTACACTACCTTTATCAATAACATTTTACTGCTCTGTTGTTTCAATCAGCACTACTCAACAAGTTATCGTTTATTGGTTTTAATATTTTATTGCAATAGTACGAGTACGGAATATTTATTTAAACAGTAAATTTATTACATGTTAATTTTTTTTAAATTTATTCTGACGTATCGTATAATGTAGGTTTACAAAATAACCAAATTTATGCCTTTACAAGGACATATTATTTGAAAAATAAGGAGTACCGTGTGTCATAATAATTGTAATCTCCTTTATACACACTTTAAAAATTTGTTTAGTAATGTATTTATTAAATCCACACAATCATTGAAAAATGATTCTTGCTATTTAAAAATATCTTTCTGTTAACGACACTGTTATCGACAAAGTAGATTAAATTCAAACTTGTCATCATATTACACGTCTGTTTATCGTTAAAAACTAATTGATGGTCGTGGGTTGTATTGGTGTTATTTAATAATTTAGCAAAATACATAATCAGCAAAAATCTTATTTAAAACATGCGAACGGTTTTTGCAATCACAATCAATGCAGTGTTTATGCTTGTTTAGCATTGGCTGTTAATCATTTGTGTTCGATTGTTTCGTCTTTGTACAACCCTCGTCCTTTTTAGGGTGTAGTAGTCATATATAAGTACCTATTTTTCATAGTAGTGTAGTGAAGCGGTACTTTAAAGTAAAATGAGTGATTTGGAAGAAAATAAAATACATTCGAAACGTAGAGTTTTATTTCCAGAAGAACGGCGTTTAGTTCTAAAAGTCGAAAGTTATTTCAATTTGGAAAAAAATAATATGGGTCCATTGAAATCTGTTATGGCAGTTCAGAAAAGCACATGCGATGCTTGCGGTATCTCAGAGAGGACATTCCGAAGAATTAATTACATGAGTGAGGATGAAATAAATAAAGTAAGCATGAGAAATCGTCGACATCCAAAAACTTTAGATTTGCACCAGTCAATTAAACTTAATATACAGGGTGGTCCTTAAGTAATTGTACAAAAAGAAACAGTAGATTCTACACTTTAAAATATTACGATTTAAGCTAAATTGCTTTAATAAAATGTTGATATTAAGAAAGATACAGGGTGTTAAAGTGCAAATTAAAAATTTTATTTTTGGCTATAACTTTCATGTTTGTAAACATTTATGCATAAAAATTTACAACTGGGTACTTTGAAATATGAGAAATTATAATTTGATGCACACTTTGATGTAGCGGATAGAGGGCGCCACATATGCCACATATGTACCATAAATTTGCACTTAACTTTTTTGCTCTTTGAGTTAACTGTATTTGTGATACAAAATATTAAAGATACATTATTTCAACAAAAAAAAAAGGTATACCTGTTAATAACTTTTAAACTCAATAGTTTTCGAGATAATCGAATTTTACAAATCAGCTGCATATTTCTGAGTTAAGGCAATTACCCCAGGCAACGAAGGAAAATAGACAAAAACATTAATAAATCTAAATTTTGGTATAAAATACCAATAACTAAAGTTAATAGTTAACGAAATATTAAATAAAATAAATATATCAGCAGGATAATTAATACATAATAGGATATGACAAAAAACAGAATAATAGGATTTTACATCAAACATTTTATATTTTATGTTAAATTAAAGTCGTAATCAAAACATTTTGTTTACAAACCAAATTAAGAAATAGTTAAACTAAATTACTAAACTTTTTGTTAAAGTAAGTGTTCGATATGTCTACCATTTTCATTAATTCATTTGTCAATATATTCCATAAAAATCATCTCATATTAAATAGCATCATTGGTTCTAAAGAAACTGTTGCAGTATTTATTTCTTCCCATATTTGGTTGCAAATGTTTATGGCATTCTTATAGACACGTTGTTTTAATACGCCCCATACACCAAAATCAAGCAGATTAAATTCTGGGCTACGTGGTGGCTATAATGTATAATGGACGAATCTATATCCAAATCTTATAGTATATTATGTCGCAAAGGTTAAATAATGTATTAAACTGTGATGTATCTCATTCATTGGTTACTTATATACACTCATATAAGCTTACGAGTAACTATAATTACATATCGAACAAATGGACTATTATGATAATGATGATAATATTATGAACTAACGAACTAATATTATGCTGAACTAAATTGCCTGTTTGTTTACTATATTTATAACAATATCGGTTATTAGGCCAACGATGATGTTTTTGTAAAAATGCTGAGTCTTTAAGGTAAGATTTGTAGCAAGTAGTGTGTATTAGTATGAGCAAAATGAGGAGGGGGTCAATGAACCGAGGCCGGTCTAGACAACATTTAATAGGGTTACTTAAAATAGGGTGGAGCGAATTAACCAATTAAGATTGTACACAATTTCGTGGTCAAAATGACTAATTATAACAATAATTAATTATAAATTACCCTAGAGTAATCTAAAATAGGGTGGGGTGATATAAGATATTACTGCATGCAAAATGAGGGTGGGTGATTTTAAATAGGGTGAAGCGAATTAAGATTGTACACAATATCGTACTTTAGCAATTGCCAATTAAGCACTGGTCAATCTACCCACCCCGCAGAATATTATGATTAGTTTAATTAACTCCATTAAATATAAAAAGCCAGTTGCGCCAAATAAGCAAAAAATAAATTATAATACTTTACATCATTAATTATTGCAGACAATCCCACCCAACAATATTCAAATTAGACTAACCAATTGAGTAAATTGAAAAGGATAATAGTTTAATTAACGACAACGAATTATTTCTGGCACCCTCATTTGACATTATTTAAATTGGGGTAAACGTTTAGGTAACATTAAAAGGCCATTAACTCAAATAACAAAAAAGAAATTATATTAATTTTGAATCAATAAATATATGATATGTATAAGAAGAAATGGAAAAGAATAAAAAAACCAAATATGAATATCGTCAGAACTTGATCTTAGATGGAGGAGAAACGATCAGTAAATATACGGAATATAAATAGCCGGGTATAAAAAATCATAAATGATGAAACACTGGACGGAGCCAATAAAACAAAATATTCAGGGAAGGAAACCTTAAAAGTCTATAAAAACTAAAATGGAGACGTTTTTACTTTTTTATTTTACGGGTTGTGACAAATAAAATATTTAGAGTAGTCTATAAACAATACTGATATTTTGGCGTTTGTTGATTACATTATGTAGTTATCAGTTGGATTTATATTCAGTTATGGACGTAATTTCAATATTTATAAGGATTGTTAAGGCAAAAAATGTTAATTTTATAATATCCTTTAAAATTGTTTAACAATTTAACAAACAACGGTAAAAAGCGAATATAGAACACCGTAGTTAAAAGTATAATTACATATGGGTGTGAAGTGTGGCAATTGAAAGAAAAAACAAAACGAATGCTGGAAGCTACTGAAATGGATTTCTGGTAAAGATCTGTGGGAAGATCAAAACTGGAATGAGTGACAAATGAAAGAATAAGAGAAATAATGCAAGTCACACACACAATAGTTGATGAGATTAAAACCAAACAACTTGTCTGTTCAACGTTCAAAGAATGCGTGAGACCCGAATTCCACAACAAGAAGAAGAAGACTCAGAAAAAGCTGATAGGAAGGAATAGACAAGGATATGGAAGAACACCCTGGAGACGAGTTGTGGAGAGACAGAGAAGCATGGAGAGATTGCATCAAAAGACGTAGAACGTTATAGGTTGATTATATAAAATTGTTTAAAATACAAACAACTTCATTTTATAACATTTTGCTTTTTATACATATACATAACACATTATATTTATTAAATAGAAATGAATTCAGCGTGTTATCAGCTATTCCATCGTTATAAAACGCTTAATTCTAAAACGGAAATATTGTCTGGTTTTTAAACCAAACAGATGGTACATGTAGTATTAAAAAAAATTACATGGGGTGAATATAATTAACATTTTTCGAGCGCAATTGTAGAACCCACATATTTGCGGGTGAGGTTTTGGAGTTTTATCTATACAAGATATGTATAATACAGGGTGCCCGTATAAGCGATCCCCTATTCTAATTATGGTAAATATTTTGCAAATTTAGATCCACGATAAGTTGCCAACACATATGTGAATTGCTAAATAACAAGTGTTATAGAATATGAGAAAACTCTTAATTATAATTAAAAGGCCATTAAAATTTAATTGAAATCCATATAGGGTAACTAGCACATTAGGGTTGTAACAATATATGGTGTGGTCATATGCTATAAAGGATTAAATCTCGAGTTTTCGCTAAAAAATGTGCTAAAAGGGAGGAATTTTAATACTTTTAGATTGGTCTGCCCTTTCCACTTTTTCAAAAAGTTATAAAAAGCCGAGTACTGCAGATTAATTTAGTAAAATAATCCTTAGAAAGTGTCGGTATTAATATTATAAAAATGAAAGTAAAGTTGCCGGTTCCAGAAAGTTCAAAATCCAGCGCGAAGATTATTTCGCACTTTAAAAAGTCACCAAAAGGAAAGATGTTTGCAGAAGTCTTAAACTCTTCTCTGGAGTTAATTGAGGGGGACATCCGTCATCACCAACCTATGAAATATAAAGAATTCGAAGAGCATGTCACAATATCTTCGACTCCAAACGAGAGCAAATATGAAAACATTTCATCGGAAAGCGAAGATGAAGGTGATACCTGTTTAGAAGAAAAAAAAATAGAAAATATCATTCAAGAAGGGGACTTTGATGAAAGCATGGAAGAATGTGTATTGCCTGGTCAAAATAATGCAGATAAAATAGACCTTAACACGACGACTAATTTTGATACAATCGACAAAAACGTGCAAAGCCAGGATGAGGAATATAATGTGCTTCTTAAAAACTTTGTTAGTGAAAATAAGCGTTTCTTGGAAAGCCATGAAGTTCACAGACAAGTATTAATTAAAAAAATCAGTGCGTATGAAAGGAAACGCGATAGAGCTCTACAGAGCTTAACTAGTGTCAACAAGAACATTGCAATCTGTAATCAAATTCTAACGTCTATTTACACATGCAAACCAGTGGAATAATATTTTGTATATCACTTTAATATTACATAAACATATTCTAAAAAATAAAAGTGCCTAAATGTTTAAATGTGTAAAAATTCCATAAAATCATAATATAATCTGTTTCGGGGTGACAAATTGTGTTCAATGCAAGCAATCTAGTGTGCAAAGCTAGGATGAAGAATATAATGTGCTTATTAAAAACTTTGTTAGTGAAAAACAATCATTTTTGGATAGCCATGAAGTTCACTATAAAATAGTTTAAAAAACATTCAAACTTGTGCTATTGGAATATAATTTCATTTTTAATTGTTATATCTTGTTCTAAAGTGTTTGTCGAATGTTAAATTATATAAAATTAATAAATTAATACTATTAATTTTATATAGTCAAACAAAATATTCTAAAGATACAAAGTTTTACTTTTATTTTTAAAATATTAATACTGACAGTTTCTAAGGATTATTGTACTAAAATAAAAAATTTTATAACATTTTTTGGTTTTTTATTTCATTTCCAAAATACGTAAGTAAAAATCAGTACAAAATTTTATATATAGGTACCTATATATATATATATATATATATATATATATATATATATATATATATATATATATATATATATATATATACATATATATATATAATTTCATGTTGGTTTATTTATTTAAAATAATGACTATTACCTCTAAAAGCAAAATATTATACTTTCTTTTTGCGATGTATAATAGATAAGAAAAAAAAACATACTTTCTTAAAAATATGTATTCCAAAATAAATAATCACACACCTAACATATTATATATAATTTCATATTCGTTTATTTATTTAAAAGTAATGACTATTTCCTCTAAAAGCAAAATATTATACTTTCTTTTTTGCGATGTTTAATAGATAAGAAAAAAAAACATACCTTTTTAAAAATATGTAATCCAAAATAAATCACACACCTTAAACAGAAACATTGCACCAAGCTAATATCAAATAACATAAACACTTTAAGCGTCTATATTCTTAACTAGTATATTCAAAATAATATCTTTGTCGGATCGCGGCCGCATTAAACATTTCACTAAGCTAGTATACACACACAAACTGACCGCGTTTGACCCACATACCTTAGTTAACTGCACGCCGAAAAGCGCCAGGTGCCTCTTTGGTCATTTCGTTTCAAATTTACTTTTAACCATTGACGGAGTTAAGTTTATTATACCAAAAAATAAATTAAATAAATTTAAAAAATTATTTGCCGCTTTATTTATTAAAACTAAGAAAAAATATTTTGGATTCTTATTTCGCAAATACAGGTGTAGTCAAAACTTGAAAAAAAATGTTTACCTAATCATTTTAAATAAGGGTAGTAAACCCCATCTACAGAAATTTTGTCAAAACAATATATTCTCATATATTACTAATTTGAAAAAAAAATAACCAATTCAAAAATATATAATTCATTTTTTTAAAATTCAATACAAAGGTGCTAATTTTTTTTAACTTAGTTAACTGCATGCCGAAAAGGCAACGCCAGGTACCTCTTTGGTATTTTCGTTTCAAGTTCACTTTTAACCATTGACAAAGTTAAGTTTATTATACCAAAAAATAAATTAAATAAATTTAAAAAATTATTTGCCGCTTTATTTATTAAAACTAAGAAAAAATATTTTGGATTCTTATTTCGCAAATACAGGTGTAGTCAAAACTTGAAAAAAAATGTTTACCTAATCATTTTAAATAAGGGTAGTAAACCCCATCTACAGAAATTTTGTCAAAACATTATTTTCTCATATATTACTAATTTGAAAAAAAAAATAACCAATTCAAAAATATATAATTTATTTTTTTAAAATTCAATACAAAAGTGCTAATTTTTTTACTAGCAGGTAAATAACATATTCCCACCGCTGTATTTATGAAAACTAATAAAAGATAAATATTATATATAAAAGAGCCTAAAAAAAAGACACAAAGTTTTTAAAATGGTGTATTTATTGTTATAGATTTGCAAACAATGCAGTATTTTGATAAGCAGTAAATGTATAAATTTTTATTACAAGTCGCACAAATACGTGCACTCAGATTATCCGCAGTTCCACTAGAATGTTCCGTTACATGATTCGTGTGAATATATGTTGGTACTCCCCTAAGAGTTTCGAAAAAACACGATGGACACAGACTTTCATTGTCTATAATATAATAATGTTGGCTTAAACAAACTGTTCCTCTACATTCGTATGCCAAAAAGCGTACATTATTGACCTCATCCACTTGCATAATTTTGTTGTCCACTTCGGCGGAATCAGTCTCTATCACTTCATTTTCTTCCAAATCTGATAGATTTTCCGTAGATACCGAAAAAACAAAACTTTCATCCGTGGAGACATTGTCACTATCTTCTAATTCAAGTATGGCATCCAAAGGGTTTATAACTTCTTCATCCATTGCTTGGTATTCGTTTTCTAACACCATTTTAATTCACAAAAAATACAAGTGTATCATTTTATATGTTTTCAAGTAGTAGAGATAGGTGGGTTCGGTATGTATTGGAGGGGGGTGTTATAATTATCTGCTTCTCACATCTAAAATAGAGCTAAAGGGTGAACTATATCAACATTTTGGTCTCTAGAGACAACATTTGGTCAACAGTGAATAATTAGAACTATGAAATAATTATGATTAATTAATTTCTAAACAAGGGTCAATTAAATAAGCCCCTGAACATGTGGGTGTCTAGAAAACATCTGGTCTATTTAAGATTAATAATTAATTTCTAAAAATTGGGGTGAACGACACGCAATAGTCTAGACAACATCAGTTCTACTCAAGATCAATGACCAATGTCTGAAAATAGCATGGTGGGGGTAACATTCTCATAATATCATTATACTATTTAAGGCAAATAAGCGGAACTCCTCAGTAGTTTATCGAGAATCATGAATACGTGTACTATGTGTAATAAATCGTTTTCGCGCTCAGATAACCTCTCCCGACACAGAAAAACATGTAAATACAGAAATGTGAATAGTGATAGTGAGCATAATGGGGATTATTATATTCCCAAAAAAAGATTAAGACCACTTGGATTGGAAGTGATAGATGCCAGTGTTTCCAAATTAACACATGCGTTTAAAAACAGAATCATATCTTATCGTTTTTATAGTAATAAGAAAATGGATTATCATGGATTTTTAAATGATGTTAAACCCAAAGTTTTGAACATCTTGAGGGAATATCTACATCTGCACAATATCATAAAGGTAAATTTTGAAATATTTAGTCTTTATCTAAAACCTGATAGTGGCCTATCAGATATCAAGTCCATGAACACATGCAATACAATTATATCTATTAGCACTAAGATGGATGAAACATTTGATGATTTTAAGAAAGCACTGATGACGCAAGCCTCAGAATTTCAAGAAAAAGATTCAAATTGGGCATTACAGGAAATAATGTTTTTAGATGTTAACATAAACAAATTTAACTCTATTTCTGCATCAACATATATTCGTCTCCCAATACCCATAGTAAGAAAACATGCTATTTTAAATATCGAAAACAGAGATAATAAGTGTTTTGCGTGGAGTGTTAACGCAGCTATTTTTCCTCCCGTTGGCAACCCAAGCAAACCAGAATCATATCCACCGTATGATACTTTGTTAAATTTTGAAGGGATTGACTTTCCGATGAAACTGAAAGATATTAAACAGTTTGAGACCCTTAATAATATTTCAGTAAATGTTTATGGGCTAGAATCCAATTTCGTAAATAATAAAAGGCAATATGAAATAATTGGCCCACTTTACTTTACAAGTAATCGTCATGCCACTCATGTAAACCTTTTGCTTATAACAAATGATAAACAAAGTCATTATTGTCTGATTCTAGACTTGGTCAGACTTGTAAAAAGTCAAAAAACAAAAAACACTCGCAAAGAATATTTATGTGATGGATGTCTACAATTCTTTACCAAAGAAGAAAAGCTCAATAATCACCAAAAGAGCGACTGTTTACATATTTACACAGAACTTCCCACATCAAGTCCTAAAATAAATAAGTTTGGCGAAATGGTGCCAGAAAATATACTAAAATTTATCAACATTCAAAAAATGTTGCCTGTACCATTTGTTGTGTATGCGGACTTTGAAAGTTTGCTTAAGCCCATAGATTATGCTGAACCTTTTAATGGAAACTCATATTCAATCAAAACAGCTGAACACCAAGCATATTCGTTTGCATTTTACCTTAAATGCAACTATGATGATTCACTTTCAAAACTAATAAAATATGAAGGAGAGGATGCTCCCAAAGTATTTATACAGAAACTAGAGTGTTTAGTAAATGAACTATACACGAATCACCTTAAACATATTAAACCAATGTTACCGTTAACAAAAGAAGAATTTGAAAAACATGTGAGCGCTACTGAATGTTACTTGTGTAAAAAACCCTTTAATCCTTTTAATCATAAAGTAAGAGATCATCATCATTTAACTTCAAAATATCTTGGGCCAGCTCATAATTCCTGTAATATAAATTACAAACTCTCAAATTCAATACCTGTATTTTTACACAATATGAGCAATTATGACTGTCATCTATTTGTTAAAGAGCTTTCAACAGCTGGTGAAAAAGTTTCAGTAGTTGCCCAGACCAAAGAAAAATATATAACAATTTCTAAATCAATATTGGTAGAAAAGGACCCACATAAATATATTTATTTGAAATTTGTTGATTCATACAGATTTTTGGCGAAACCTTTGGATACTCTGAGCGCAACTTTAAACTCAGAGCAATGTATAGAAATTAGAAAGTATTTCCCAGATACTAAACAATTTGAACTTGTGAGACGCAAGGGTGTTTTTCCTTATTCATATATGGATGGATTTGACAAACTCAAAGAAAAAACACTACCGCCCAAAGAAAATTTCTACAATAATCTAACTAACCAAGACATTTCTGATGACGATTATGCAAGAGCAATTGATGTATGGAACACATTTGATTGTAAATCTATTAGTGACTATGCTATGTTGTACCTAATCTCAGATGTCTTATTATTAGCTGACGTGTTTGAGAACTTTAGAAACATATGTCACAAAGAATACAATTTAGATCCTTGTCACTACCTAACAGCTCCTGCACTAAGTTGGGATGCCATGTTAAGATACACCAAAATTGAACTGGAGCTTCTTACCGACATTGACATGGTACACTTTTTAAAGAAAGGGGTACGAGGAGGTGTGGCACAATGTTGTAAAAGAGAAGCAGTGGCAAATAATCATTATGTACCCAACTTTGATCCTCAACAACCCGAGTCTTACATCATGTATCTAGATGCCACAAATTTATATGGTGCTGCCATGTGTCAATATCTTCCATATGGACATTTCAAATGGGTAACGGATGTTGAAAACTTTAACTGTTTTTCGGTGAAAGATGATGCGGATAAAGGGTATGTGTTGGAAGTAGATTTGGAATATCCAGCTCATTTACATTCTGCACATAATGATATGCCATTCTGCCCCGAAAGCATGGTACCACCAGGAAGCAAATATCCTAAACTTATACCAAATCTCAACAATAAAACTAAATACGTCATTCATTATCGCAATCTTAAACAGTGTCTTAAGTATGGTCTGGTACTAAAAAGGATTCATCGTATACTAGAGTTTTCGCAATCACCATGGCTAAAAAAATATATTGACCTAAACACATCACTTAGAAACAAAGCCAAAAACGAGTTTGAGCGGGATCTCTTTAAATTGCTAAATAATGCGATATTCGGAAAGACTTTAGAGAATCTTGAAAAAAGAAAGGATATCCGCCTTTGTACTCGCTGGGAAACCAAAACAAATTCGTTGGGAGCCAGGGCACTTATCTCGAAACCAGAATTCAAGTCTTGTTCTGTGTTTAATGAAAATTTGGTTGCGGTTCATTTGGGTAAAACCAAAATAGTTTACGATAAGCCTCTCTATGTTGGATTTACAATTTTAGATTTATCGAAAATTGTGATATATGATTTTTATTATGGATACATCAAAAAGAAGTATGGAGAAGCTGCAAACTTGTTATACACAGACACAGACTCCTTGATTATGGAGATATATACCCCCAATTTCTATGCGGATATGAAAAGAAATTTAGAACATTTCGACACCTCCAACTATCCGACTTATAATATTCACGGGATACCGAAAACCCCTTCAATATTAGGAAAAATGAAAGATGAATTTGCATCTATACCCATTAAATGTTTTTATGGTACAGGTGCTAAAGCTTATTGTATAGAAGCAAATGAACTAATAAAAAAAGCAAAAGGCATTTCAAAACACATAACCAAAACACAACTGCAAATGAGTGATTACGTTCTGTTAGTTAAAAAAGGTGGTGTAATATTTAGAAAAATGTATGTATTTGTGTCTAATTTACACACCATATATACAGAACTTAGAAATAAAATTGCACTATCTGCTAAGGATGACAAACGCTATGTTATAAACGGTGACGTAAAAACACTTGCGTGGGGGCATTTTTTAATCACTTCACATAATGGTAATATAGATGACCTTATAACATTTGGGAATAAGCTGCTAGACGCTCCGGCATTATCCGATTTAGAAAATATTCCTTTGGATGAACTTTTTAAAGTCAATTCCTTTCAATATGATTCATATTTGTAAATTTTGTATAATAATTGTATATTTATATGTATCAATAAAACACATGTATATAAACAAATCTTTTTATTTAAAATCTTAAAAAATTCTATTAATACCGCAAGTATAGAAAAAGTAGAACAAATAGCTATATAATAAAATATTGGAGATATAACTTTATCCTTTTTAAATCTTTCATTATAAAGTTCTAACCATTTGGAGTCACTGCTTCTACCACTCATATGTCTAAAACGCAATTTATATTTAGTGCTGTTTAGTGGTATTTCAGCTTGTAAAGTTGGTAAAAAATGGTTTCCCGGATATGATTCCATTCTTGACCATGTCTCAGGCCATGTTTCATTTAGTGTACCATTACTGTCAAAGCACACAAAAACTTCCCTAACATTGATTGGTTGCTGGATTAAAAGCAGATTTCCCAGAATTGCTTGTAAAACAATAAAGTCAAATGATACCATTTTAATAATCTCTACCAAGGTTTTAACATCTATTTATAGTAAATCTAACACAGGCCGTGGGGAGTCCCATTTATGTGGTGGAGATTCCAATAACCCATCACGATATCCTACGTTTCGATGAGATAATCCCATGGGTCTAGTTTCACTACAAAATGTGCAAAATTCAAATACCAATTTCCACCCTTTAAATATTAAATTTCTTGGAATAAGTCTAGTTCCAGACATTTTACGACAAATAAGGCACAGCTTTTGTCGTACAATATAAAAAGAGAGTGTCGGAAATATATCCCACTCGTCACCACTAGGTTGATTATCCAAATTATCACAATATTTATACGACATGTTCCTCTTGTTTCTTATATTTTGAACACAAAACTATACTATAAGTATGCTAATTAGTTTGAGTGGGGGACTTGCGATGCGTGGGGGATGTGGTACAATCTAGTGTTACTATATCATTAGGAGTGGGGGTCTGCAAGTCACTCAGAGTAGAGGGATATAAGAGTTTTAAAAGCTCGTTAATGTGAACAGTATGCGTTCAAAAAAGTTTCGTGAACGAGTCGATCAGTTTCGTGCAGATATTAAAAGAATAAAACGCGATATTTTATTTTACGAAAAAACAAGAAATGTTAAAAAGTTACATAAAATTATTAACCAGTTAAAAAGGGAATATCAAAATAAACTTTGTATGTTTAAAAACTTTTCAAGACTTAGTATAAGTGATGCGCTTGCGTAGTGGAAAAGTTTATTCACCGGAAGAAGAAAATAGACTATTTTTCATTTCTACAGTCGAGGAGCAAAAGTGGATAGACTTGGTGTTTAAAAACATTAACCGTTTTAACAATAATGGAATGTTGTCCGAAAAGAATTGTGATGAATCAGCATCCACAAAAACCGTTGTACATGTTTACAAAAACAGAATTGGAAAGCTTTACGATACCGTACATTAGAAAATGTATTGACCCATTGGAACTATTGAAGGCTTGGTATCTACTACCCAAGAAATTTGTACAGGATTTCGAAATTCGAGCTCGACTTCCATGTTTTGTACACTTCAATCGTCCCGAATGGAGAACAGAGCTAGAAGGATTTGCCCCTGCTCAATCCAGTTGTCGTTTATGCAGGTTTGCGCTGGAAAATTTAACTAACACTTATATCGTTTGAATGTAGTAATTATTTAATAAAGTATTATTTTTTAATAAGGTATTTTTATTACTTAAATAAAACATTAGGTAAGAAAAAATCTTTATTGCATAATAAAATTTTTGTATAAGTTAAATACATTAGATAGTGCACATACACCAATATTATTTAAATGGTAAGGACATGTAGGTTCCATTTTCTCCAAAGCTGGATGTTCATCAAATTCCATTACTGGTGCCAAACTATACTTTTTTATATACTGAGCTTTTTCTTTTCCTTTAACATAAACGATATTAACATTACTTGTCAAGTATTGGATAATATCACGAACTTGATGTAGTGGGGTAAATCCATTATTCCAGTTAAGACCATGATAATTATTCATTAACCATACAGCTTGTTTATGGAACTCTGGATTCAACAACCTCATTGGATATGGTGGTTTGAAAAAATAATGACTAATTTTTTTGCCATCATAGAATGCCAGCTCTTTTGCGATAAATTTATTTTTTTCGGTATTAAAACCTTGCACATCTACTATTAGACACATTTTAAAGAGTGTGTTAATGCGGTATCTAACTTGTATTTATAAAACAATTTTTAGTCATGCGCATGAGACTCACATATAATACTATAGATACCATTTCTCCTCATACATTATGCACATCTCCCCTCAATCTCAACACATGCCCCGGTATAAAAATATAATAAAAAAGCAAACCTGTCAAGCATAATAATATCGATTTATAATTGTTTTACTATTTTAGTTAAGGCATTATATGTAAATTCTTTCTCGTGTAATATTAGACAATAAGCCGAGATATCAGAGGTTGTTGGCTCATCTGTCTCAAACTCTATACGTAACACGACTGATCCCGATTGAATTATTTCTTTTTGGCGAGAGCAGTCAATATGTATGAGTGGAGCAATCATTTTAAAGTCATGAGGATTAAATATGGGTTGATTCAGCACCATGTGATAATAACTTTCTTGGAAATTGCCAAACATTTCATAAAGTTTCGCAAATCTATTTGTTTTAAAATCTAATTGTAAATCATTATAGGGATATCTTTCAGAATTTAAAAATACTTTAATATTTTTTAAAGTGCAATGATCAAATTTACTCATATCTTTTGTCAATTTGGATTTTCTGTTATTTTGGAAAGCAACAATAATGTGACGAGGTGTTTCTATTTTTGTACTAGTCCTCACTGACCATGTATGGCGAGTAGAATTGTTTAGAGCAGGATATTCAATCATTTGCCAAGAACGAAATTTAATAGGTAATTCTTGATTTGTATGTGAAATCTTGTTAAGTCGTATCTGTTCTCGTATACTTGGTGTTACATGTGGTACCTCCCAATATAATTTACTAATATCAATTTTTGGTCGTTCGGTTTCATCTATGCTTACTACAGCATCAATATCATCATTTGATCTAATAAGTATTAATTCCTGTTTCATGTTCATAATAATTTTCTTAAAATCTTCAAAGAACCCTGATAGGAGTCTTAGAGGTATGCATACGTTAAAGTGTCCATTTGAATCCACCAACACGCTGTTTTTGGGGACTTCATTATTGGTTTCCATTCTATTCATTTTTGGAAACCAACCCGCGTTTTCCAATTGCAGGCTTTGATTTTCGTTGAGACTCAGGTAGTTTTTAATACTTGATACCAATCCTACATCACGTACTGAGTCAATTACTACTCCATTTAATTCATAACGTAGTTCGCGAAACATGTAAGCTATACTGTTATTAATAAATTTTAGTTTTGTTGGTGTGTGATTATCATGTGTGAGTAAGCGTCCTTCGATATAAAGATAACTATTGGCTGGATATGTAAATGCATCTAAATCTTGAATAGGAATACGTATTTCATCATTATAACCCAATTTCCCAGGAATGTATGGTTGATATGTGTGAAACTGATATTCTTCAATGGTGTTGTCATTAAAAGGTTGACCAGTAACATGAAGAATTTCCATTATACCAAAACTTTAAATCCTAGCGATTGTAGGAAGCGACGATTAGATGATGTTATTATTTTAGAAGGAGATCTCCTTATATATGTTTTTGGTAGGTGAGAAAAAACTAGAACCATTATATACGTTTTCGAAGATGTAGATTTACAGTTAGTTCTTCTCCTCCAAAGTCAATAAGTTTACCTGCTTGGTTAATAATTTTTATTGTAATGTTGGTAATTGTCTTGATGCCAACTGGATAATACAAAATATTTTGAGGAGCGTCCACTATTTTATACCCAATCGGTACCAATGGAAAAAAATTATGAATGAAATGGACAGGGTTTCCATTTAAATAGCATCCTGAAGCGATGTTACAATCAACACACAGGGTGTTTGCTCCCCATATTTCCACCGGTTTATCTGAAACATGTGTTTGGTTTGGAGCTAGTAGTCGTGATTTAAAACCAAATAATACCCCGATAGAATTCATTGGGAGAAATGATATTTCTCGGTTACTCTTAATAACAACTTTAGAAGTTGATAATTGTGGAGTAATTTCTAAAGTCGCATCATTATCAATTTTTTTCATATTTTTTTTAATAAGGTTTGTAATATCATCTAATTCATAAGAGCCCTTAGGTATTTTGTAGGTATGGGTTAAATTTTTGAATTGCCAAAGAAAAACGTTATTGCTTTCATCAACATTTGGAATAGTATTAAAACTATAAAAACTGGTTAGACCAATTTCATATTCGAATTCATCTTCAAGGTAAATCGGAGGATTAAAATTATAGCTCAGATTTGAAGAGCTTCCAGTAAGCGTAAAGTTTAAAGACATTTTACGTAAACATATTACATTCTTTGCTATTTATAGTAGCTGAATAGAAAATCTAGTGAGTAATGACCGCACTTGCATGAATCGTTTTGGATTTTATCGTAGTTGTAATATATCTGTACATCACCATTACTTAAAAAATATTTGATTACATTTTGTGGCGGGGGTAAGTCTCCATATGAATCAAAGTAAATTACTTGAGATTTAGATTTTGCATAGGCTACCCAGTGTGTCCCCTCACCACTTGTTGAATCTAAATTTATAACACCACACTCGTTTTTATAAATATTTTTAGGTAACATATCTCTCATGAATACACCTCTAAAATATGGTAATGTTTTACCATACTTTATTATATCTGTATTTGTTAAAGCGTGATGAGGGAGGTTTAGTTTTTTGAATAAGGTTTTAAGTATAATCCATACCCTTTATACGGTCTTAAATACAATCCTTTGCCTTTCTGTTCCATGGCAATATTATGGCGTTTTTGTTCTTCAAGACTCATTCGATTAGCCTTCGCATCTCCAACGGCCTTGTAAATTCCTGCACCCATTCCTCCGACGGCTCCGAGTGCGCTCAATAAAGGTAGAAGTATGGGCAAAAATCCACCCTTTTTCGGTGTTTTAATTACTCGTTTTTTTTTATATGTTCTTTTACGAAGGGAACCACCTTTTTTGCGTTTAAGGCCCATTCCTAACTTTCGTTTTCCTTTCATAGCTGTTGTTACAAACCAAGCAGCTGCTTTTTGTCCAAACGGGGTCCTTTTCGATTTTACAATATCCCAAGCTTTGTTTTCTAAAATCTTATCCGCCTCGTGTCTGGTTGATAAATCAGTATTTTTAGAGTATTCAATATCGTGCTGTTTACAAGCCTCGTCTAGTTTATTGATTCCCTTATCCCCTCGCTTTAATCTTTGTTGTAAACGAGTTCCTGGTCCACAATATGAATATCCTGGAAGATGTAGCTCTAGAGGGAGCTTGTTAATGAGTGAGTTTAATAACCCACGTCCTTTTCTTTTTGTAGTTTGTTTTTTTTCATGGTCTGCCTCTTATATATATATATATATAGGTGTTGGGCTATATATACCCAAATATTTTAAACTCATTTTCGCGATGAAGATTGAACCACAAAACCTCTCTCTTCCCATTACAAACCACGATGATATTACCAAAGAACTTCAGGTAAAACATGGTTATCTCTTTAATGGTGTCAAGAGGGTTTTAATTGTTGGACCAAGTGGGTGTGGCAAGACTAACGTATTATTGTCTTTAATTGAACATCCAAATGGTTTTAGATTTGAAAATATTTATTTATATTCCAAATCGTTGTATCAACCAAAGTATATGTACTTGCGAAACTTGATTGAGCCTATAAAGGAAATTGGTTATGAAGAATATAATGATTCATCTAATGTACCACCTCCAGATGATATTAAAGAGAATTCGGTAGTTATTTTTGATGATATTCCATCCTGTGACCAAAAAATTATACAAAATTATTATTGTTACGGAAGACATAAACACTTAGATTGCTTTTATTTATGTCAAACATATAGTGCAATTTCAAAACAATTAATTAGAGATAATTCTAATTTACTTGTAGTTTTTCAACAGGACTTTACAAATTTAAAACATATCTTTGATGATCACGTAAATATTGATATGACTTTCTTACAGTTTAAAGATTTGTGTTCATTTTGCTGGAAAGATAGATATGGATTTATAGTCATTGATAAAGACTCTTCCAAATCAACGGGTCGATATCGCTGTGGGTTCGATAAGTATATAAGGCTGTAAAAGGGGGTTAGAATACACAATGGATCCCAAAGTTACACGAAAACTGCTTTTATCGCGACAAGCGTTAAAGAAAAAGTATCGCAGTTTAAAACATGACATCGTTCAGTCTCAATCTGCTTTAGAAAAAAATTATAAACCAATTACTCAACCACTTAATGAACTTTTGCACAAACTAGAAACCGTTCCATCTATTAAACAAGAACCAAAGTATTCTTTTCAAGAACCATTGAGATTAAGCACACCAAAAAGGTATAAAATGCGAAAATCTAATTATCGTTTAGCTTACTCTTCTCCAAATACAAGTATACTCCCTGGGGGGTCAAAAACACCTACTAATTTTGGAGATGAATCTATTATTCCAAAAGAAGAAGTATTCACACAACAACCAGAAGAAACTTTTCAGTCAGAAGGACGAGCGAATACCACGGATGAGAGTATTAATCGATATTTTGAGGATACGCTTAGAGAATTTAATCAGATGATTACTAATCCAGATATAATGAATCAATTTTACGAAAATTATACTTCACCCTTACCAAAGAAATATATTAAAGCTAACATCGAAGACACAAAAGGTGATTTCGACCACGATTTAGGAATTTATCATGACTTGGAAACAGAAAAATTTTCTATCGGAGATTCCATAATTGATTTTGATGGAGCAGATTTGATTATTAATAATATAAGATACAAGGGAACACCGGGTCTTTATGAGTTGCTTTTCAAAGTAAACCCCCAATCGTTTAAAAAAACAGATGTTAATGAGTATGTTGATATTTTACGTAGAACAAATGCAATATATAGAAACAATAATCCTGAATTGCCTATAAAAAGTATTCCATCAAAAATAAAAGATAAATATAATTTTATTATTAAACCAGCTTTGGAAACGAGACCCCAATCATTTAGAACTCGTTTAAGTTCACTCCCCGGAAATTTAGCACAAGGGCCTGTTACCCGAAATTTAGCTAAAAATTTAAAAAAAAAGGGTGGTGCACTTTTTAGAAAATATAGTGGCAACCCATTAGAGTATAAATACTTCGATGATTTTAATGAACTTATAGATAGATTACGACTGCTTGTAGCATCAAAAGCTGCGGGTAACGACGGACACGTAAATGAAATTATATCTATAATTGAAGAACTTCGAGAAGGTAATATAATACAATAATGCCTATAAATAGATTTGGAAGTCATTTTTTAAAAAATTGTCAAACTCCTGATCTATCTTTCTCGCCATTATATTTTGTGTGTGATCCTTCTTCTTTCTATAGTAAATGTGTATTAACTTTCAAAGGAACAAAAAAAACAAACTTAAACAAAGAATATTATATGTTGGATAGTGGTTTGTTTTCACATGAATTTTCACTAAGTGGTACTATTGATTTTGTACAAATTAATGTTTCAGGTGGAAAAGTTATAATAAACTCGAAATCGGTTAACACAGAGTATAAATATGATGACTTACCAGGAGTAAAGATTTTTAAAGGTGATATAATTTCATTTAAACTAGAAAAAGATTCGTCTTTTGTAGTATATATGACCCTTCGTTGTCCTTTAGAACAAGATGTCAAACATTAAATCACAAGTCATACACGAACTCCATAAACCGGCAAGAAAAAATTTTAGACGGAGACATGTAATCATCAAAGGATTAAACGATCTGATTCAAGCAGATTTAGCTATAATGACTCCTTATGTCAAAGTAAATAATGGACACCAGTATATTCTCGTTGTTATTAATGCGTTTAGTAAATTTGTGTGGGCGGAACCGGTTAAACGAAAAACAGGGAATGAAATTACTAAAGCTATGGAAAAAATTTTGAATCAAATGAAGAAGCCACCAAAAAACCTTCAAACAGATTTGGGTAAGGAGTTTTACAATTCACAGTTTCGTGAGCTTATGATGTCACGTGATATTAACCATTACAGTACATTCTCGAATTTAAAAGCCTCCATTGCAGAGAGAGTAATAAGAACAATAAAATCAATGTTGTGGAAGCAGTTCAGCTTGCAAGGTACTTACAAGTGGTTGAATATTCTTCCTGATATAGTAAAAAAATACAATAACACTATACATTCAACCACAGGTGCTATTCCTAGCAAAGTTAATGAAAAGAATGCCAAGAAAATAATTGCGTATAATTACCTTAAAATCATTGACCCCAAGAAACATAAATTCAAAGTTGGTGATCACGTTCGGATTTCGAGATTTAGAAATTTGTTTACAAAGGGTTATTTACCCAATTGGACAAATGAGATTTTTAAAATAAGAAAAGTTAAGCAGACAAATCCAGTCACTTACCTACTAGAAGATTCACGCAAAGAAGAAATTCAAGGAGCGTTTTACAGCGAAGAATTAAAGAAAACCCGGTACCCTGATATCTACTTAGTAGAGAAGGTATTGAAAAGAAAGGGTAACAAGGTGTTTGTGAAATGGTTAGGGATGGATGTTACACATAATTCATGGATTAATAAAAATAATGTATTATAATATTAAAATAAAAACTGTTTTTTACAAAAAAATCTTTTATTTTTTTTTACTTATAGGATAAATAATCCAACATACACAGTTTTGTTTACATCTTCAACATTGCATTATATTTTACATTCTTTTCTACTTATACAGATACTCAATAAGAAAAATATACAATGCACAAAAATAAGAAGCACATTTAGATATAAATTTGTATTTCTATTTAGTTGAGTGTTTTTGGTTTTTATGTCTTTATTCATCTGGTATTTAGAAAATTTGTTTTCGATTTTCATGTCTGGTGTTGATCTATAATTTTTCTGGTGGTTAGAAAATTCGGTGTGAATTATTTGTGCAAAACTACAGTTTGGACTGAATTTGATGTGTTCTTTATAAACATCATCCGTAGATAACCAATGATAAATTTCTACATGACACCAAAAGCACCTTACAATATCTTCTTTTTGTAGATAGTAAAATCCATATACTGCTAACTCAATCGAGGGAACCAACCCCCTCCAGTTTTTAAATGTGGATAACCTGCTATAAAAATTATTCAGTTTGTCTGACTTATCTTCCAGACACATGGTGACTATTAATTTGTGAAGGATCTGTTCCTACATATAACTTAAATAATTTACAGTGGAAGGGGTAATTTAATATATTAAATTTTTTACAAAATGTATTTATTTCTATGCCTAACATCCAATACAGGATTAATAATTTTAGCAAGTTCTTTTATTCTATGTTGAAATCTTACTCTGTCAGCAGCCACAAACTCCCAATACTTCGTTCTACATGAACAAGTTGCTTCAATGTAGTGAATACGAACATTTTCACTAAATTTTATCATTGAGTAGCTCTGGAAATCTGTGAATTAACTCCAACGCCATACCGTAAGTTGTTGTATTTATATTCTTTATTGGCTCCATTATTTGTAGCCCGGTTTTAATAGGATCATTTGAATCAACCCCCAACTTTAGTATTTCTAGGGAACTGGTGAATTTATCCTTTTTCAAAGTTTCCAAATGGTAATTAATTATTGGAAGTAGTATCCATAACGACGCAATGGAATTGGCACCCAAAATTATCTGTGATTCACCATTGGTAACTTTTACAACTGACATTTGTGGTAGCTGCATGAACTCTAGTTGTATTTTACCATCATTAATTGATTGTTGAGAATTTCCTCCCATGAAACTGTCAATTACAGTTTTATATGATAGAAAGTTTAACCACTCAGTTTCACTAAATAAAACACGATCTTGTTTATTACCACTGATGAACACTACCGGTTCAAAATTCAATTCATGTGCTAGACAAACAGAAACAAATTTTGAGTTCGATGGATTCAGGTAAAACCGACGTTCACCCAAAAATACGTTTCGAAATATAGCACTCATTTTGAAATTCTGATTGATGTGTGCAAGTTTTGGCTTCTTATACACATTTTTCCTACCGTACCCTACTCTATATAGCTTCTCCTCATTTTGCGTGCAATAATATCATATATTTCCCCACCCTATTTTAGATTACTCTAGGGTAATTTATAATTAATTATTGTTATAATTAGTCATTTTGACCACGAAATTGTGTACAATCTTAATTGGTTAATTCGCTCCACCCTATTTTAAGTAACCCTATTAAATGTTGTCTAGACCGGCCTCGGTTCATTGACCCCCTCCTCATTTTGCTCATACTAATACACACTACTGTAGCAAAAGTATTATGAAACAAGACACGTGTGTTATTTCATACCTGTGCTTTAGTTTCCATTTGTCATAATAAAAATGGGTAAACAACAATTTACGTAATGAATAGTAAGTATTATTTTGGGTTTTTTTTATAAATTAAATAATTATATCAATATCTCACCACATTGCCAAGGAATATGACTGCCACGTCCAATCCAACGTTCAGAAAAGGTATATTTAACTATGTTCTCAACGCCTTCTCTCTAGAATGTGGTGGTGTACCATCTTACATAAACCATATATTTTGGTTTTTCAGCATTTTACAATAGGGAAAAAGTAATACAACGCCAGTAGGTATAGAAATTTAAGAAGCGATAGAAAAGGTAAATTGTATACATGATGACGGCCAGCGTCTGAATACGGACACGGCACCTAAAGAAGAAGATGAAGAATATTTTCTCCAATAAGACATTTAGCAGCCATAACAAAAATTTTGTAATGTTACATTATCATCTTTGAGTTGTTTTAATAAGAATAAACTATGAATTATGCTTATATACAGGTATTGAGTGCTTTACCGCACAAATATCACAACTAAGAATTATGAGGCAGCTGACTTATAAAATGCGATTATCTCGAAAACGGTTAAATTTTGAGGTTACTAACAAGTATACCTTTTCTTTGTAAAAATAATGTATATTTAATATTTTTTAACACAAATAGAGGTAACTTTAAGAGCAAAAAAGTTAAGTGCAAATCTATGCCACACCTGTGGCATATGTGGCGACATCTATCAGTAACATTAATTTATGTATAAAATTATAATTTATCCTACTTAAAAGCGTCCAATTATAAATTTTTGTCCAAAAATATTTACAAACGTAAAAGTTATAGCGAAAAATAGAATTTTAAATTTCCACTTTAACACCCTGTATCTTTCTTAATATTAACATTTTATTAAAGCAAGTTGGCTTAAATCGTAATATTTTAAAGTGCAGAATCTATGGTTTCTGTTTGTACAATTACTTTAGGACCACCCTGTATAATATGTATAAAGCCAAAGAACATGTAGCAGTTAGTGCTGTGTTACAAAAAATAAAAGACAAGGAACTGTGTGATATTAGTTTAACAAGTTTGTGGAGAGTGCTGAAACATTTAGGTTTTCGATATAAAAAGACAAATAATAGACAAGTATTGTGTGAACTCTCTAATGTTGTTTCAAAACGGTGGCATTTTTTAAGAAAATACATGAACAATAAAACGTCTGATAGTCCGAGGCAAGTTGTATTTTTAGATGAAACTTGGATTTTCGCTAAAGGAAATATGTCAAGAAATCATCCTGGCAAGATAGCACCACGAAATGTTATTCTTCTAGTCGTTCCGGTAATGGTAAACGCTACATTATACTTCATGCTGGAAATGATGAGGGTTTTATTCCAGACGCTAGTTTAATTTTTTCGTCCACAAAGAATACAGGTGATTATTTTGGAAATATTGATGCAAATATTTTTGAAGAATGGTTTGAAGAAAATTTGTTAAAAAAATTGGATCGACCATATATAATAGTGTTGGATAATGCAACCTACAACTCAAGAGTAGAAGAGAGATTTCCTTCAAGCAGCTGGACAAAGGAAGAAATAAAGTTGTGGTTGACAGAAAAGAAAATTTATCACAGTGACATATTTTTAAAAGTCGATTTACTTCAAAGGTGTGGAGAGCACCAAATTCAAAAGAAATTTGTTTCTGACCAAATGGCTCTTAAATAAGGACATGAAGTTCTTCGAATTCCGCCCTACCATTGCCACTATAATGCAATTCAGTTAGTGTGGGGTATAGACAAAAATGTTTATGATAAACATGCATCCAAAACAACAGATGACGCTAGCGTTCTTAGTTTATGGAACGAATCGCTAGAACAAATAAAGTCGGAACAATGGCAAAATTGTATTAGACATTTCATTCAGTCTTTTCAAACCGAGCGAGTCATAGATGAGGTCCGGTCTCTAATTATTCGGATAGACAATTCAGATAGTGACGACTCTGATAGTGAAATATCAGACAGTGAATAGAACAAATCATTTGCTAAAAAGAAGTAACAAAAAAGGGTTTCGGGAATTCAATTCGGACTTTGTGGTGTTTTAGTTAAACGATAAAATACCTTCAGTCTAATTACTGGACTGCATACTCTCAATACTGGACTACACGTGTTTAAACCTTTTATTTTGCTGAAAACTCGGAAGTGATTTAGTGCAAATTTGTTTCAAGGTTATATTTAATGCAGTGTCTGCAGAAAGTAAAGTCTTGGATGTATTTTATTCAAATTTGAACATACCAGCAACTTGGCAAGTATTTTCCAATTTTACTGCATGGAAAACCATTTGTATAATTTTCACTCTATGCAAAATAGAGACTTATAGAGACCTTGATGAACATTTGATGTAGACAAATAATTTCGAGTATTCGAAATATTCCGTCCCACTTCTTTTAACACGCCCTGTATATACATATTATATTCATTTTATTTGCCTTTAATACAGAAAAAAACCCAAAATTAGTACTGAACATAAAATACAGGAAATTAAATATTTTTACTTTTCAAGCGATTGGAATTAAATATAAACGCCCCACTGATTATATCTTAATTGCATATCGGCCGTCATAGGGTAAAAGGACTTTAACTCGGTGGGGTATATGGTTAGATGCAGCTTTATACTATGCCGAATATATTGAAAATGTTAAAAGCTCCATATTAGAACTCCAAGATAGTGCTAGCAAATCGATAAAAGATTGTCAGAATGTTTTAGGTGAAACAGAATTACATGAATTCATGAAAAGCAACTTTTTTTTGTGAATGAAACAATAAAATATTTGGAGAAATAGCAAATGTCATTAGATGTCGATTCAAAAAAAAGTTTTGAGAAAAAGATGGAAGGTATCCCTTAAAAAATTGGTCAGACAGTTGTAACAAAACTCAAAGATGTATTAACAAAAAACTAGAGGTTTCAAAAGATGAAGGAAATATTTTCAATTTTAAATGGAGAACATGTTGAAGATATAAATATGGATCCAGCAGTAGTGGCAAAGTATAAGTATACACTGATAACCAGTGTGAATGTTGAAAGAAGTTTTTCGATTTATAAAAATGTTTTGAGTGACAGGCGCTGAAATTTTACGATGGAACATTTAAATGAGTATTTGGTTATTTCATGCTTTAAACAAAAATAATATATTTTACTATATCTAAGCAGGGCCATCTATTCCGAAGTGCAAATTCGCGTTAACCTTGCGCAGCTACGTCACTTGCAGCATAGTATTCACATTCCTCTAAGCACTCTTAACTTAGTTACAGTTTAAATAAAAACACATGTTTATCATGTTTTCTTAGTCAAATATGTTTAATTTTTATGCGAATTAGAACTAATAAGGTATTTGTAAAAAAAAAATAGCTACTTATTTAGGTACCTACATACTTGCACTTTTCATAAACTTTTAAAAAGGAACAAAATCTTTATATTATACATAGTTGGTGAATATATACTTAAATTTAAATAAACAACAGTCACTTACAGAAGTCGGATGCCAATTTTCCAAATAAATATTACGATTGCGTTAATATTCTTGCTAAATAACTATATATAAAACAGTTTTTAAACAATTTATGTTTAAAAATGTAAAATTATATACATCATGCGATAGTTTTTTGTATTTTCGTTTATTAGTAGGTGGCTAAAACCATTTTTTTATTAAAATCTTTTATACGGAAGTACACACACGACCGAAAAAATATTTTCTTATCATCTTGAGGACAATCAATATTAACACTTGCGGACAACAGACTTGAAATATATTGCTTGCTAGTAAATATGGTATCTCCAGTTTTTCCAAATGAGCCATAAATTCGATAGAAGGTTTATATAGTCCACCTTCTGTCAAATGATTGGTCCAGGCGTAAGACGTTGACTTTTGGTTAGTTAAATTTGGTAACTTGCGTTTAAGCTTGCTACAAATAAATCCTCCTAAATGTCCAAGTCCATGGTATCCTAAATCATCGAGTTCTTTACAGAGGACTATGTCATCTCCATCCGCAGGATTGGTGTCAATGTTTGTTTTTTTTAAGCAAGCTTTTCTACCATACTACCGCTAATAGTTAATGTAGGAGTACCATCGTCCTCTACATTACAGTAATTTAAAAAGGCATATTCGTTTTTTCCCATTAAATAAGAACGCAGTTCATTACCTATTTAAAATCTGAAGAAGTTGGATGATCGTTTAAACCACCTTTCGATTTTATGACCCCAAAAAAATTCTCCAAGGGATCTTGATTTACGCGCCTCGTCAAAAGGTAGTTTATATTATATCGTTTGCCTACATCTTCAAGCAGCAACTGCAAAGCCTTATTTAATATATAAGAATACCTACAATACAGAATGACGGTATTAGATTTTTGTTTTGATACAGTGCAGCGACAACCGCTGATACGTATTTCTACCTCCTTAGGTCTCGTCAGAACGGTATAGTCACTGCTCGAACCAAAACAAAAATCTCTCTCGTCCTAGACAATAGTTATTAAAATAACTATATACGGACGTAACTACGCCATCTAAAAACAAAAAGAGAAATCAAACGATTTGTTTTTAGATGGCGTAGTTACGTCCGTATATAGTTATTTTAATAACTATTGTCTAGGACGGGAGAGATTTTTGTTTTGGTTCAGAGCAGTGACTATACCGTTCTGACGAGACCTAAGGAGGTCGAAATACGTATCAGCAGTTGTCGCTGCACTGTATCAAAACAAAAATCTAATACCGTCATTCTGTTTTGTTATTTACTTCGTTTGAAGTACCAGAAACTGAATTCACTTCGAATTTTGACCAGGATGAACGACTTGTGGAATGCAATTTTAGATTCCCTTGCCGAGTAATTTATCCAGCTGTTTGATTCGCAAATTTTAATAAACACAGTGGTTAAGATTTGAATTCGGTTTCGCTAAGTAGAAATCGTTTGATTTCTCTTTTTGTTAATACCTACAATGTTTTGAAAAATGTTATAAATGTGTTTTTACTTTGATATATTGTGTTACCTTTTTGGAACGAAAGCAATGATTTCTTGCTTTTAACTCGCATTGTTGAAATCATGTCAGACAATCTTTGCAAAATTTACTTTGCGCTTCTACCCCACCAGACCTCAGGTTTCATCATAGGAAAATTCTTGTTGGGAACAACATCTTTTTTCAAACCCCGACAATTTTTCGGCCGATAATTCAGCAGTTGATGCTTAAGATTTACATAAAAGTCAGTCTCTGTAAAATGTTTTGAACAAATATAAGCCGTCTTTTGTTAAATTTATCTTTCCTACCGGTGGCATGCACCCATTGTGTAATTAGATTTTCCTCTTTAGCGAAACGAAAAAACCTCGTGTCAGGGCAACGATTTCGCTTGCTCTTGTTATCAAAGACAGCCAAAAACCTCACAACACATATCGTAAAAATTAAAAATATAACTGTGAGAAAACTTCGAAACTGATAACTCCACTCTACGGATGCTAGTTTCTAACTGATTACGCTGCGGGTGACGTCACTCCCTGGCCGACGTTCATGCGGCGTGCGCAATATGTTACCTTTGTCGTTTATTATACCATGATATCTAAGGTATATCGATAAAAATTAGGTTAAAGCAATTTTGTTTTAGTTACCTTTTTTTTTGTTCATTCGATTTTATTTTTAAATTTATAATAGTAGTCCAGTCGTCAGAGAGTTGACCCCTAAAAATCATACGAACAAGCTGAATTTTGCAGAGAATATTAATTTTGGAACCCCAAAAAAGATGCAAAAAAGTTTACCACCTTTACCACCGAACTTCCCCCTAAAACCACCCTCGAAAGCGGGTAAAAACGCAAAAAAATCGATTTACCAAGAATCTGTACACCATAGAAAAAAATGGTTCAAATAAAAAATGTAGCTGAGATAATTTTAAACAATGTTATAAGCATTTTTTTGGAAATCGGTAAATCGATTTTTTGCGTTTTTACCTCCTTTCGAGGGGGGTTTTAGGGGAAAGCACCGAGGTAAAAGTGGTAAACTTTTTGCATCTTTTCTGGAGTCCCAAAATTAATATTTTCAGCAAAATTCAGCTTGTTCATATGATTTTTAGAGGCTCAGTGGCATTTTCGTCTCTGACGACTGGAGTATAGGTATTTACTTGTTCTTAAGCTAAGTTTAGAAATTATTATATATGTTTTAGGCTAATTTTTGTACAAAAAATGGTTTGTCAAAATTTATATGTTTATTTTCATGATTTTTTTGACACAAAAGATGCTGGAAAAAGTAGGGATGAGAATACTCAGAAGAATCACACAGGAAACACACTAGAGAGATTTTATTTTTTTTATTATTTATAAGAAGATATATTAACAGAATGTTATTAACAGGATAACCCCAATAACAGTAAAAATACAATAATACAAAAATAATAAACTTTGAAAGTACCAGAGACCCCTTAAGTTGACTTAAACCGCTGATAAATATGTCTACATTTGAGTTATCTAACAATCTCTTATATGATTCGTCTAGAATCAAAATTGGCAATCACCATTTTTGGTAAAAATGAGTTTTATACACCGTTTTATAGCTTAAAATATGCTGAAGCGACTAAAAGTCAGAATCAAATCTGGCAATATCTCATTGAAATTTAATACTAAAAATTGTGTTAGTTACAAAGTCCGCAATTTCCAGTTGCTATCAAAGTCGGCAAAATCGAACAACATCAGGATACAGATGAATTCACGTGTTTTATAGTGTGAATTTATTCTCCTGGTCGGTCGTTTGTGGCGGGTAATTTGTGTTTTTCATTTTGAAACGGATGTTTTTTAAAGAGTATTTTAAACAAATTAGTGGTAAAGTACACTATTATTAAGTTTACGGTGGATAATATGGATGTATCAGTAACACTGGTGCCCCTATATAACAAATGTTATTACCAAAAGTGAAGCCGTGATCCTAGTAAATAGAAAAAGGTTTTAAAAGTAAAAAGGTAATAAAAATATTTTGTTTATTTCATGAGAATTTAATAAAATAGGTTTATTTGTAGATACTTGGCAAAAAGTCTGCCGGAGTTTCCAGTGTATGCTCACTCAAGTAGTCCTTTAGATGTTCAACATTAAAAATGAAAGACATTCAGGATTTTCACTCCTGATTCACTGATTTTATTCAGGTAAAAATAAACTTGTCCAAGATGCATTTATTTTAAAACACTGTACTGTACAAACATGCAAACACCTTCGTTCGAAAAACCATTCCCATGAACCAAAAACTACCAATGTAAAATGTTAAACATAAAAACACCAATTGGGCAAATACCTGTATGCCAAGAAGATTTTTGCAAAATATTAGGCATTACAAAACATAGAATAGCATTTATAATGAAAAATTATGCGAAATCTGCTAATTTACTAGTGGAGAAACATGGCGGAGATAAAGTCAATAAGTTTTTTGTAAAAAAATCAATCAGTTCAAAAGTTCATTGGCCAGTTTAAATGTGTTGAAGCACACTATTGTCAATCAATTACAACTCGTTGGTATTTACCATCCAACTTAAACATAAAGAAAATGCTTAGGTTGTATGATCAGTCAGTTTCTCCAGAACTTAAAATTAAAGAATCATATTTTCATTCTATCTTCAACACTAAATACAATTTAAGTTTTGGCACTCCACAAACTGATGTTTGCAGTTTTCTGAACAAATTAAACGCACTACAAATGAAGAAGAAAAAACAAAATTGATCACCAATGAAAAAGTACACAAAGGTAGATCTAAAGCGTTCTTTCAGCTATTAAAGGAAAAATAAGTTGACTTAACACTTTAATTTGACTGCCAGAAGAATTTAGTTCTGCCGAAAATACCTGACCAATCAGTAGATTATTCCAGACAGTTGTACTTTTACAATTTTACCATAGTTCATGGATGTTCAAAAACTAAACCCAATGTGTATTTTCACACTACTGGACAGAAAATGAATATGGAAAAGGGTCTAATGAAGTATGCCCTGCAGTCTATGATTGTCTAAGAAAAACTAATTTTGGAGATGGAACACAGGTTTTGAGATTAGTGACTGACGGCTGTAGTGGCCAAAATAAAAATTTAGTAATGATAGGGATGTGCTCCAAGTGGCTTTCTGATGATGCACCAGGAAATTTGAACAGCATTCAACTGGTTTTTCCTGTTACTGGTCATTCAGGAGGAGGATGCCAATAATCTCCTTGGTAGTCAATTGTGGAGGAGAATGGCTACAGACCACAATGGTTGGAGAGATTTGATGAGGGAGGCCAGGGCTCGAATTGGGCTGTAGAGCCATAGGATGGAAGGAAGGTCAAAAACTGCAAATGGATTGGAATGAAAAAAAAGGGAAAACAGAAAAGGAAATGTATAACCTGAAACACGTTACAAGGAAAAAGGCTAGAAAAAAAAGTACATGGAAAAAAATATAGCAATTAAAAAGCAAGCCATAAAAGATGAAAGGAATTACATAAATGATGCTGAAAAAGAGCTGTGCAAAAAAACGACCTGAAAACACAATACACCATCATACGAAATTTAACATTAAAAACACTAAAAAGTAGAAAACAAATCGAAGATAAACAAGGTAATATAATTAAAGCAGAACATGAAATAATGCAAAGATGGAAAGAACACTTAGAAGAGATATACCCCAAACATGGGGCAACACCACATATAGATGAAGAAAATAAAATAAAATACAATACAGAAGTTAAAAGTTAGCACATGAAAAAAAGAAATACAAAACACATTGAAACAACTAAAAACTGACAAAATGTTACACAAACTCTTTAACAGGCCGACAAGGAACTACCAAAGAATGGAAAGTGTAATCATTAAGATACCAAAAAAGAGCAGTCTATGTAGATGTGAGAATTAGCGGGCAATAACACTACTGAGCGCAGAAATAACAAGAGTAGAAGAAAAAGGTAAATGTGGCAGACTCACAAAGAGTTGTAACACCACTGATGATGATGAATTCTTAATTATATTATTAGAGGTATTGATATGTGAAAATGTTTGCCAAAATTATTGACCGCGGTCTTTTATGTCAATTACTCTTCAGTGAAGACTTACAATATTTTAATTAAGCTCTCAGATGACTCTCCGGAATTCTATAATTGTATGTTGGTATTAACATATCTTTTTAACGCTCATTCTAAAGTTAATTGTACTTACCTTTCGGATACACACAACAGAAAACAGTTTCACCCCACCCTTCACCGTCTGGTGGTGGATGGAGGATACCATCAGAAAGTCTAACCCCTCTAAAGTTTTTATTTTCAGCTGATACTTTGTATTTTAAACCAGATGCTCCCGGGAATTGTGCTGTAACAGTACTTAACAACAAGGTTCCATTCTCCTCACTAGGTAGTTCAACTGGATTTTCATCTTCATTTTCGGCTACCTGCACGTATTCTACAACCATATTGACAGAAATGTTATGGCGAGCAATTTAAATATTTTATTAGAACTACGGATGCTATCCTCCCACGTTATTTTATGTACTGATAAATAGTTAAATACGAACGGTGTTTCCTAAATGTGTAACTTTTCTATCAGAAAAATAGATTATGATTCTCGTCTCAGACAAACGACAGAAAAAGAAATAAACCAAACCGGAAACCGGAAATGTCAATATCACAGATCACAGACATATGAACACAAAAGTTGTTTTCCCAAAATACCAACCGCTATTACTGGCTATTACCAACCTATTAAATTAAAGAATGTTCAGTTCATTTCTTGAAAAGCGCATTTGCCAAGCCCGTCAAGCTTAACATCAGAATAATATTTTTTTTGTATTTACACACAAACGTACACAAATAATTTAACACAAATGTCAGTTTTTCTGGAATACCTATTGTCTGAGATGAAAATGCTATCATGCTACCACGATACACAAATACCGCTACTCAAGGAATAGAAATGTGTACTCCTTCGCGCATGACGTCACCTGCGAAGCAACAGTACAGGGTACTAACATGGTACAATGAATATACATGGTACAATGAATACAATGAATGTGTATTCATTGTACCATGGGGTACTACGGTGTTCGAGATGTAGGATTCCCTGTCCCGGTAGATGTATTTGTTCATCGTGCGGTAGATGAATTGTTTTTACAAAATTAATCTCCAATGTGATAAGACTTTAAATATTTTTGTTTTTGCAGATCCTTCACATACTTGACCGAAACCATGTAATTGATCATGGTTTTATTATTGACATTAAAATAATCAACAAGGATTACTTTGAAGCGCTACTAAATATATCAACTTCAGAATTGACAATTGCGCATAAATTGACACTACATCATCTCTGTTTAAAAGGCTCTATGAAGCAAAGACTGAGAGCTGCACTTCAGTTATTGCCAAATTATGTAGCAGAAGCTATTAGTTGTGCTGGAGAAAATGGACTTATGCCAAAAGATAGTTACTGGAAAGAAGCTGCTGTAATTTTTCAGCCATTTAATGATTGGTTTGATCTATTAAATTCTCTATGAAAGTTCGTTGTCAATTCTCCAACACGAAATGCATATGAAACGCAATGAAACAATGGTAAAAATGTAGATAAGCAGTCACGTCTACTGGATGAAATGTCAGAAATGGTCAATTCAATGCGGGTTGGTAAACATAAAGGACTTATTCCATTTCAAAAAGGGATATTGCTTACTAATAGATATCTGAAAGAGTTACTTTCTTACCTACAAGCAAAATACAACGTTGACTATATTTTAACTTCGAGGTTGAATGAAGACGTGCTAGAGAACCTTTTTTCTTATATTCGAGAAATGGGTGGTGCAAATGATCATCCTTCCACAAGAGATTTTAAATAGGTATAGATTAAGGTGGTATATTTTAGGAAAACATTCGGCGGTGATCTTTACAGAATGTCGCAATAATATTGAAACTAGTGAATACTGCGTAAGTAACAGCTAAATAGAAAGTCCTCAATTACCAAGCGATATTTCGGCGTCAGAAGATATTTGCTTTACACAAAAAATGTTGGCTAATTTGGTAGAAAAAACTAAAGGTTTCAAAGAATCTTAGTCTCAAGAGGACAAAATACTTCAAAATACATTTATAGAAGCTCACTACTTGGATGATCATATAATTGATGATGACGTTGTGAAAGTCGCAGACAATTATGAGGTGAAAGAAAAAATTCATCGGTACTCTTTGAAGTATGTTTCTGGTTTTGTTGCATACAAATTAGGGATGGCGGTTTTTGACAAAACACCGGTTTTCGGTTATACCGGTTTTTTTGCTTACGGTTTAACCTGGCGGTTATAACCGGCCAAAAAAACCGGTTTTTCCAAAAACCGGTTTTCGGTTTTTTTAATCCAACAGGTTACAAGTATGCACTTTCAGTTTGCTTCTGTATTTATAAAATAAACTAAAATTTGAATTATGGTTTTGTTTGGAATAATTACTTGAGAATAATAATTATGATTGGGATCCAAAATAATACCTAACCTAATCCTAATTACCGTAAAAACCTAATAACCGGTTTTTACTTTATAAATAAAAAACCGGTTATAACCGGGACAAAAAAAACAACCGATAAAACCGGTTATTGCGAAGTAAAAAAACCGGTTTTCGGTTAAAAAGGGTAGGTTTTTCCCATCCCTAATACAAATTCAAACATAAATATAGTATAACTTATGAGACATACATGGAATCAGATTGGCTACAGACAATCTCTAAAGGTTATCTTTTGTACCCAAACGAATAATTGTGGGAAGCTACACTAAAAATGGAATCATTGTTTTGTACAATCCATGAAAGCTCTTTATCAAAAAAATCTAAAATCTTTCAACAGCTGGCACAGAAAACTTTAGCTCAGCTTGAGGATACCACGATACCATTTGATGTACCTACTCGTATGTCACAGTAGGACACGCACATATATAAGATTCAGATAAATAAACAGACAGATTAGTTTCAGTAACTATTAAAGAAAACTCGATAAAAATACGTCACAGTTTGTTAACTTTAAGAAATAAATTTGAATAATGTAATATAAAATATTCAATAAAACTTTATTATGAATGTCGGCCGGATTCATTACTGAAACATTGTAAATTAAACTAATGTTGGAAAATGTATGTCAAAGTTCGAAGATATTTTGTAACACATTAATTTAAAACAATTTTCTCTAATTTTAAATGTTAAGTGATTCAGAAAGTGTTTTTAATATTTAACCATTCTACACACTTTGACAAAATACACGATTTTGAAAATATTCCAGTAACGAATCCGACCATCGAAATATGTATAAAAAAGAATTAATTTTATTCTTATTAATTGAAAAGACATTATTAGCACAGAATAAATATTGCAAACGCCAGTTAACTTGGCGACGGAATACGCACAACGTCACTGAGAAATAGATTATATTTACCCCCCATGATTCTATTATTGGTTTACTATTTCTGATATTGGTCGGTAATTCTCGATGGCGTTCGTCGATTTCCATAAAGCATTCGATTCCATCGAATTATGGGCAGTGCTTGAATCTCTAGAAAATGCACGTATCGATTCAAGATACACTAACATAATTAAAAACATATATGAAAATGCCACCATGCAGATAAAGCTGGACGAAAGCACAAAAACTAATCCCATAAGACTACAACGGGGAGTAAGACAAGGAGACACCATCTCTCCCAAACTATTTACCCTTGCTCTAGAAGACATTTTTAAGAAACTAGAATGGAACAATAAGGGTATCAACGTCACCAGATTAAACCACTTGCGATTCGCAGATGACATAGTTCTAATAGCCGATAATATCCAAGAACTAAATGATATGTTACAACAATTAAATGCAGTTTCAGGAGCGGTAGGCTTAAAAATGAACTACAGCAAAACAAAAATACTGAGTCGAGACCAGACAAATATAACAATACAAAATCATACCATAGAAAATGTTGATTATTATGTATATCTAGGTCATGTTATCAAACTAGGAAAACCAAATCAAGATGCTGAAATTAAAAGAAGAACACAACTGGCATGGGGCGCTTTTGGCAAATTAGCATATATCTTGAAAAACACCTCTATTCCTGTAAACTTAAAGAAAAAGGTGTATAACACATGCATACTACCAGTTTGTGCTTACGGCTTGGAGACAGTAGCCCTTACCAAAACGAAGATTAGGGATATTGTGGAAGAAATTGCAAAAATGAAATGGCGCTGGGCAGGTCACGTAGCCCGATATAATGACAACAGGTGGACACGGAGAATTCTAGAATGGAGACCAAGGACGACAACAAGAAGCATGGGAAGACCTCAAAAAAGATGGGTAAATGACATAAGAACAGTGGCAGGCAAACAGTGGATTAGATTGGCGCAAGATAGAGAAAGATGGAAGCAATTGCGAGAGACCTACATTCAGGAGTGGATGGAAAATGGTTGACAAAGAAGAAGAGAAGAGCGTCACAGTGTTGTCATATTTTTTTGTATAAAGTAGGTATAGGAGTTTTTAAAATAGAAAGATACTTTGACGAAATGATATATGTTTTAAAAAACTTATACAGAAGTAAAATACTTCACATTTGTATTTAGGTATATACCTAAATACAAATGTGAAGTGTTTTACTTCTGTATAAGTTTTTTAAACGACTGTATACAGCCAACTACTGGGATTTTCCCATTAATTTTGACGTGACAACGTCTTAAATTAGGTTGTGGCTCGGAGTCACTCATGAAAAAGTGTAACGCCCGCTCACGTCTGTTACGATGAGTCACCGAACGAGAGAGAGGCCCGCCGGACCGGCGAATGCCTTGCGTCTCTCTCCCACTCAAACATGATCGGTCCGCTGGTGCGATGCTATTTCTCCTATCATCGTCCTATCCTCAACAAAATCACTCAAACAGAAATTAGTTAAGTTTAAGTTTACATGTACAATGTTTTAGTAAACAAAATATATTTCTATAGTTAAAATTTGTGCAATTCTTATTTTCATTCAATTCTTTGTTCCTATTGTGCAATTTAATAATATTCATATCAATAAATATTCTACCGAGAAAAAGACGTTGTCACGTAAAATCTTCGCCCGTAAAACCGACTTTACAGGCAACCGATTTTTATATAATGTTTTGTTATGAGAAGCCACAATTTTTGAATTCAGATTAAAGCATTCATAAAAAATAGTAGTTTTACTTTAAATATAGCTAAATATTTAGTGTATTCTTTTGTTTAACCTGATTTTTTTATTTTTATTTAACTTTACTTTATTCTGTAGTTCTTAAAGTTTCTAAACTATTAATTTTTACCATAAGCATAATATTTATAGGTATAATTTTAATGCTTTTAATTATATATGTATTTTTTACGTTTTTGTTTAATTATATATGTATTTTCACATTTTTGGTTATTTATATATGTATTTTTCACGTTTTTGTTTGTTTTAAATTTTCATTTCATCTAATATATTTTATATTATGTGAGAGTATGAAATAATTGAGTATAATATGGCAACACTGACGTATATTAAACATTTAACGTCAACGTCAAATATATCTACAGGCTACAGGTTATGTTCATTGTACGAAAATTATATTAAAATTAGATTCTAACTCGATGGAAAATTCAATTTAACCAAAAAAACAGTTCTAAAGGTAAAGGTGTAAGCAAGTGTAGTCCGCAAGGGACAGGTTGTCCAATGACTGATACAGGCACATGAGTTTATAATGGATATTAAGGTAGAAATTAAGAAAGAACTTCAGGAATGTGATAATGGATTTAGTAGTATAGACGTACGTTATATGCAGAGTCAGTTATCCACAGAAATAGATATAATAGATGTTAAAAATGAAACACAAGAAGATGATTCAGGTGAGACACTAGTAGACATGAGAAGTGTGTCGCCAAATATAGACACGATTTATTCACTTTACAATATACACATTTTTTCCCGCTGAGCCATAGTTTTTCCGTATTTTTCATTCAAATCAAAAAACAGATTTTAACAAAAATATCTACCTGCATCTGCTGTTACTGTCAATGGTGTGGGTATGCTATAATCAAAGAATATTTCCTCACAATTTAATTCTCTACAACCAGGGTAATTTTTATCAGTAAATGCCAGCTATGCTTTCAGATCACTGGTTTTCATCGCTGGATCTATAATTGGAAAGTTATTGGCAATTGAAAATGTTGTAAAGTCTTCTATGTTGTTCTCAGTTTCACTGATGCTCATGATGGTCGGCCAATGTTTGTGCCAGGTTTTTCAGTGTTTCAAGAGAAATTTCGTTCCATGATGAAGCTACTGTATAAATTACATCTTTGATCGTAACTTTTTTTATTGTCTTGTGTCAGATTGCTATCCTCCTGTTCCACAAGTATTCAATTACTCCTTGATCCATAGGTTGAATTAGTGGAGTCACTTTCATCTGTAAGAACAAATGTATGTTCTGAATAGTATTTAGTACAAATAAAATATTGTAGGTATAACACAAGATTGTTTATAAAGAAATAAAGATGTGTCATTATGAAGTACCTATGTAATATGTAAGAGTTATATGAGCTATAAATCATATAACGACAATGCATATTATTGTATACATTTTCCAAAGCCTTTATTTCTTTATAAACAATCTCGTGCTATACCTACAATATTTTATTTGTACTAAATACTATTCAGTACATACATTTGTCATTTTTACCTTTAAAATATTAAATGATCTGTTCTATTGATTATGTCAATATTTGTCAGTTAATATATCTTGGCAAGTAATAAAAATGGATTGACATCATTAATTAGAATAAAAAATTATAGATTTGTCTCAAATCTCTAAAATTGTTCTCAAACATCAAAACTTCAAATCATCAAAACAGAAACCAAAACATCAATTTTTTGTAGTTAAAAATGTAATTATAATTACAATAAATTGTGAAGAGTATACCTGCTGGCCAATTTAATGTTTTCACTTATTATTATAAAAATTAATGGGAAAATCCCAGTAGTTGGCTGTATATCATCGTTTAAAAAACTGATACAGAAGTAAAACACTTCACATCTGTATTTAGGTATAAACCTGTTTTACCTGTTTTATACCTAACTACAAAAATGTGAAGTGTTTTACTTCTGTATCAGTTTATTATTATTATATTATTTATTATTACCTATGTATGTATGTGCGTGCATAAGTGTGTATATGCTCGCATATGTATATAATATACTTGTATTTAATGTTGTTAGCAAACAGTATCTATTACCTATCGGGGCTGAATGGAAAGCCAATAGAAAAAAATGAATAAATTGTGGCCTAATCCCATAGAAATACAATATTTAACTTAGACATGCTACAAGAAAACAGTTTTAAAACCTTTTTAAGAAATATATGTTTTCACTTTATATTTTATTACAAATGAAGAGCTTATTGCAACATAATCGTTATCTTCAATGTTACATAATTCTATTTTATTGCATTATGTTGTACAGTGTAGGTAAAAGTTTATGGTCGGCATAGTAGACTTTAACAGGATATCTAACACATATATAAAATCATATTTTCAGCGAATAGACAAAGATAACAATCATATTTCCCCTTGGTCTCTCCTCCACATTCCTCATGCACGCCCATTACTGAATGCCAGACGATTATTTCTGATCCAGCTTATACATAAGAAACAGCGGCAGGGTTGCCTTATTACATATTTGAATTAAAACATTGAATTGATTCAAAAAATTGGCGATCAGTGGCGGGGTTATATTGCCATTCAAAACTGGATGATGATATTAAAAATGAAACACTAATTGGTACAAAATTTCTTAAATCCATGACAAATTTACAGATTCGCATTTTTATTTGACGAAATTGTAACCTAATTTCCAATAAAACAATGATAAATGATAAATCTCTTCAATGATAAACTGCATACGAGACAGGCCAAATACTATGCTATGTATTTCTTTTTGGGAGTGTGAAGATGAAACTTTGATATGCCAACTGTTTATATAAAAGAAGAACAGGTACAAATAATAAAATGGTACTTTGGAGGCAATTCAGTACAAGAAACTATTAATTTATTTATTTTGGCTTTTGAAAATAGGCCAATGCCTATAGAAAAAACTGTATTGGCCATTATTCATCAACTTGAAAAGTTTGCCTATACTAATGGCAGATGTAAAAAATGCTGCCCATCAGATCAATCTCGCGAAAAGAAAATTTCTCAAGAACGAGAAATTTGAGAAATTCGAGTTTGTGCATTGGCTGAAGCGACGCCATGTTCAAGTAAACAAATTGCCGATGAATTTGTTTGAATACAAAAATAGTGAGGAATATTTTGAAAAGAAAAAGTGCAAACAACTCAAGAAATATTTCCTGATGATCAATTTAAACGAATGAAATTTTGTGATCACAATTCACAAGAAGCATAACCCATCCGTTGTATGTTATTGGTCTCAGGAAAATAAGCATTTGAGTGTGTCTGTGTGTACGCAGTATCCACAAAAGTTAAATGTTTGGACTGAAATTTTGGGAGACCATATTATTGGTCTTTTTTTAATAAAGTCAATTTAAACGCAGTCAAATATCTCCAATTACTGCAAAATCAAATTATTCCTGCACTTCAACATCTTCAAATTAACTTCAACTTCATTTTTTTACAAATAATATGTGTTTTTTTTCTGTAAAATAATGAATGTTAATACTTTTTAGTGACTAACACAATCAAACAACATAAACAAATAAAAACTCCCGTTAGTAATAAATTTTTGAGAATCTTCAAATTAATATATTACATCCCTGCTACCCCTGTTACCTACCGCAAACGCAAATTGTTGTAGGAACAAAAACTAGAGGTCTCATCAAAATGAAGCGAAAAATGAGCTTGTTAGTAATAAAAGGTGAAAATAGGCCTCAGATCCCGGACTATATGTAAATCTTCGAAAAATTAATATCGTTAAGAAATTTTATTAAATTACAAGTGATAATAAGTGAAGTGCGGGAGTGTAAATAGATAGAGTAGAATTTAGTTCAGTAAAAATCACATTTAGTTGTTAGAAAAACATTAATTACCATATGAAACGATTAAAGAAGGAATCTAACAACTTCTGAGTATTAACCCCGACATAAGAAATTGTATTAAAACTGCAATTTTTTGTTATTAATATTTTTTATTTGGGACACCTGAATACATTACTGAAATAAGATTTAAAAAAATGGCAACGTACACAAAAAAAATTACCTTCCTACATCTAGGACGTCAGGACCAAGCATTACCATTTGTGTGGTAACTCACAAAGCAGCATACATGGACACCAACATTACATTTTTTACACCTTGTAGTATTTTTTTATGGCAGTAGCGACATCTCATTTGTTTCTCTTGGTCAATTACATAATGGTGCATTCCATCGAAACGATAATCGTCATTTTCTCTTCGACTTGGCCGTCCACAAGAAGATGAAGTCGCTTTTGTATAAAGTTCAAGAAGTGAAGTTGCAATGTGTCGACGAAAAGCTGATTGATCCAATGAGCCCTGATTGCTTCGGTGTATTTGCCAATCATTCTATATAGCCAAATCGATACAGTGAGTAAACAAACAGAAGTACCATAAATGGTTGAGAAATAAGTATGGTTTTTTTTTGTCGTGAGTATCGCTTTACTTGATTAATAGGATTCGCACCAACTGCGTTCGAGCACAGCGATACAACACTATTATCGTGCCAGCTACCGATTGTCAATTTCTTATTTGCGTCAAACTTAGCATCGTACGAACCTCTTTTATCATTTTGTAACACCTTTGCTGATTTCAGAGGATTTTTTGGTATTCTGTTATTTCTTATGGTTCCCGTTCCTCTAATATTTTTTTCCGTCAGCATTTCAAATAAAGGCATTGTACTGAAAAAATTATCAAAAAATAAATGAAATTTTTTCAGGTCCCACCTTGATTTGAGAATATCCACATAACTGAGTACCACACCTACACCGACACCGAAATCCTTGTATTTAGGCGATACGTATATTGATGCTTCCTGGTACGGTTCAAACCACGTCACGTACCCATTGTTGCTACACCCAAAAAGTTTATATCCCAATCTTATCGGTTTACCCTTTATAAACTGCTTGCAGCCGTGACGCCCGAAATAGGGAACCATGGCTTCATCAACGCTGTGGTTCTCTTCTAAAACTGCAGGTTTTAAAATTTTTTGATTTAGTAACCTAAAGAGAGGTCTAACTTTACTGAATTTGTCAGAATGGTCTAAATTATTATTATCGGCAATATGCAGAACTAGGGAAACTAGGGAATTACAAACATCTCTATCCTTTTCCCAATACATCTTTTTCCTTGGGTACTGAGCGTAACCACTAAGAATAAGAATTCTTACGAATGCTTTCATTTCTTGGATACATATAGGCTTATTTTTCATACTTGCATATCTATTGGATTCGACAACCGGTAAATCAAAAATGTCTTCATCAAACAATTCCATGAACCAGTCTATGGGAGTATTTTCTGTATCAGTATTGAGATCATTATCCTTTGACCAACCATCAAGTATTTCTGCCTCCTCTAATATGTTTGCTACTTCAGACCACTGGTATTGTCGTGGAATTTTCAAAACTTTGTCAGGTTTAACCAAATTTGATACTGGAATATCATCATCGAGTCGGAGTCAACCGAACGAGGCACATTTATTTCAGCTACAGTTCTCAAATTGTTTGAAGGCAAATTATCCGGAGACACGTTTTCTTCTTCACCACAATCCTCATCTGTTTCAGCGGCATCTTCCGACGGTAAAAGAACTATATCAGCTTGAGAATGGGGCAATTCATCTTCTTCCAACATCTCCAAAGCCTCATGTAAAGAAAAACCCCTGAAACAATAAAAGCGGTATGTTCATAACACTATCAACAAATTCTTTTGGACTAAATACTAAGTAAAATAAACAAAGAAAGCCACTGATTACTATATTTATTTAAATTTATCATTTTCGTGCCATAATAGTGCATAATCCTGACGGCCTACATGTAGGACGGTCAAATTTATCACCACCTGACAGCCATGTGGCAAATATTTTGGATAAAATTATTTCACCATTTGGATAAATGAACACTTATGTATAAATATCATCATAAAAAAGTACATTTTACCAAAAGAATAATATTCATTTCTTACCTTGCAAATCTGATTCCATGTTCAGCCATATTTTACGTTTTTTGCAACCACAACACAAGTAGACGTTTCAAGCGATACGAAAAAACTAAACGTTAATGGGACAATTTTACTTAGTTATCATTTGGTCTTTAAATCTAAATCTTGTAATATTACTAATGTTTAAAATAAATTTAACGTATTTACTTACCGGCTTGTTTATTTTCTTCCATTTGGTCTAACTTACACAAGTTAGTTTCTTGCCCCAGTATAACTGCTCCATCACTTTTTGTATTTTAAAACACACACTCAGAGCCACTGTTGATTTTGTAATATAAAGATTACTATTATTGTACTCACAATAATGTACACACAGAAATTTAATTTGGAACAAATTACCAATGTCAAATCAAATCGAAGGAGGTTCTGTTAAAAAAGGGGCCAATATCAACATTGGCTTGTATAGAAATAAAATTTTTGCAAGTATTGAGGCTGAAGTCTACATTGGTCCTTTTTGCTTTAAAGCGTCTGCTTTGTCTTGCAATTTTTAGAAGGCTCAGATTAAGGCAGAAATCTGAATTGTGTTTCGAAACTATTTTACGGATTTATTATCAGATGTCGCTATTGCGTCCGTTTCGAAGCCATTTTATTGTTGCTTCTTAAAGACAGGAAAGATTTATTTTTCACGTTGAGAACGCCTATGAATATCTGTTCTGATGAGCCTTATTAAGGCGAAATACGTATAAACAGATACATAGACGCTTTGTACGCGAAATCAAATCTTGACTGTCTTTTTCATTTTATTCTGATAGAATTAAACGGACATTTGTTCAACAAATTAGGATGGCGATCTTGCTACCATTTAGAGCGTACTAAGTCTTGTAATTACTTCCAACTTGAAGGACCACCCACTGGCGTGGGAAATAAGAACACAAACAGTTTAAACAATACGTAGTTTAATAATTAAATGTTACTACAACTAAGTTAATATCTAGCCAAAGTTTTAGCGCAAGTTCTTTTATTGAAACCGCCGTTAATAATTATCACTTCAACTAAGGATGTTTTCTTCAATATTAATATACTTGATTAAGAATGAGCGTTCAGCTTTTAACTATAAGCTATGTAACAATAACTAGGTATACTCAATACGCGAGAGTCTAAACTCTTAAACCAGAAATGCGTCGAATTTGATCGAGTATGAAACTAACACTAACTAATATGCGAGAGTTAAACCTCTAACCTAGAAACGACCAGCTACGCTGGGATACAATTTGATACTGACTACTTAAAATTCTGATTTTCAATGCCTGACTATTGCAAGGAATTTGCGGGGAACGGGAGACAACTTCGATATTTCTATACAGACGTAGGTAAAACCCACCTGTTGATTTCTTTCTAACAGGGACATTTTGGGAATTGGTCGGAGAAAGTTAATCTGTGGTTAAAAATATATTTTGAATACATTTTTGGCTTTCATGAGAATTTGCTGGAGAATTTACCTCGGTAGATTTTAAGACGTGTAAGTTAATTGCTACCAGTGGCGTAGCAACACTTGGATATATTTCTTACAGAAATTTATCTATATTCAATAAATTTACAGATAAATATTAAGAGAAGGAAGTAAGGAACGAGCAAAGAGCAGCTTACAGCAACATATTTTGAATTTTGTCTCAATATTAAATAGACAGTTTGCAGTCAAAGGCAGCATATATTAGCAGTTAGAGAGGTACGGATTGTTTGATTTAATGTTTTCATCAATTCATAGGAATTTATAACAATACACGAACTTATTGACTGGAGTTATTTTCAAATTTTCGGCCATATGCCGGGCTTTTTCATTTTTAAGTTGTATTACTGTTTCTAATCCCATCGCGGTTATGTTTTCTTTATTTTTGGCATTGGTTGACTCGTTTTGCTCTATTCTTATTCGCTCATAGTTAAATGTTCTTCTTTATCATCTTTTACTACCTCATTTGAAAGGTATAAGATTTCATTATATCCAACCAAAAATTCATAGAAAACCGTTTTTTTACGGTATTACAAATCGGCACTTCATTAAGACCAAACAGAGCAAGGAACAAACATGGTTTATATCCATCCCACAAAAATAAAATAGGGTTGGTCAATTCTCAAAACTGCGCTTGCGGAGAGTTGGGTACATTAGAACATGTGATTTTCGATTGTGCATACTTTCAGATGCTAAATCAAACGTTATAAAAAAATCTACAAAAAGCAAAAGCTACTCTCCCCACCAATTTAAATGCCATTCTATGTACACGTAATATAAATTTCTACAAAACCATCTAAAAAATACGAAAATTGATATTTAAAAAAATAAATAAAAAAAATATTAAAAAAAGAATAAGAATAAAATAATTATATACAATAAAAAAGAACAGATACAAAAATACGTATATGAAAAACACAACACAAAGAGGGCCTAAACTGGAGGTGTTGAATCGGGTCTAAGTCTTAGCGCTGTGGAAAAAAATATATTTACATATAGTTAGTATTAGTATTTAGTATTAGTTATTAGTATTTATTAAAATATAATGCATTTCAGCTAAAGCTAGGAGATTGTATCTATGGAAATAATAAAATCTAATAAAATATAATAATAATAAACCAAGGGCATTAATCTAAACACACACACGTACACCCCCACCCCCTTACTACTTTATTTTGTGTATTGCCTTTTTTGGTGTCAAATTAGTGGTTTGTGGTACACGTCCAATTTGACCTTGAAGCTACTTCGTGAATTTGTTTATTTGGTGAATTAATTAAAGGTATAATGGATATTAAGGTCGAAATTTAGAAACAATTTGAGCGTTTAGTAGTAGTACAGACGTTTGATATATGCAGAGTGAGTAATCCACAAAAGTAGTTATAATAAATATTGAAGATGTTAAAAAGAAAACACGAAAAGATGAGTCAGGAAGACGCTAAATTAAACAAGAGAAATATGACGCCAAATATAGACATTTCCTAGTTGCAGTTTTGCATAAGTTTTAATATTTCCTTGAACTAAGATTAAAGTGAAATCAGATACATCCGTCATAACCATTTTTAATATAAAATATCATTTAATTGGAAAATGTTATTCTCGGTACATTCCACGACTGTTTTGGTTGTTTCTCCAAAATCTCCGAATGGTAAGGTGCATTATCTAAAACTATAACTAATGGTTCACTCAGACTAGATAACAGTTTCTCCTCAAGCCATTTAACAAATATGTCTGCATTCATGTTTTCATGGTAATCAGCAGATTTTGATTTTGAAGAAAAAATCAAATCTGCGTTTTCTATAAAGCCTTCTTTCCCTCCTGCATGAAGAATGATGTGTTTTTTGCCTTCGCTATCTGTGTGTTGTCGTCTTGCCAAATTCTTTTAATTCCACCCTTTGTAAATATCCATGTCTCATCTAAGTATTGGAATGTTGCATTTTCAGATTTAAGTCTAGTATATTCTCTCAAAAATTTAATTCATTTGTGAACTACACTACTCCTTTCGCATAAAAGTCACCTATTATTTTCTTTTTTGACTTTAAATCCTAAATCTCTTCAACACTTTCCAAAGACTAGTCCTATTAATTTAATTCCTTTGTCTTTCTCTTATTTTGGCCAGTAAAGTATCTAAACTTTTGATTGTTTTCACGCATTCGATACAAAATATTGCGAATTTCAAATTTTTCTACCAATGGTAGGAATTGGTAGATTGGTATATAGAGTCATATTGAGGAACCTATGGGTACCTCAATCTCTCCCATCCTAGTTAATTTTGTATTGGATGATTTAGTATCTAACCGTTTGGGTCTTTTAGATTTCCAAATCCCTTTTATTAAGCGGTGTGTTGATGACCTATTATTAGCCTTACCCCCAGACAAGATAGAGGCCACATTGTCTTTGTTCAACGAGTTTGATCCTCACTTACAGTTCACTGCTGAACTTGAGGACCCTACCACAAATAGTATTCCCTTCTTAGACATGCGTGTCATTACAATGGGAGATAACACCTTAACCACAAGTTGGTATAGGAAACCAATGGTCTCTAATAGGTTTCTCAACTACCATTCTTGTCATCCCTACAAATATAAATTAATTAAATTAAACCTAATTAAAGCTTTAAGCTGTAGGCTAAATAGACTGACACATCCGGTTAATCGAAGGGAATCCCTCCAATTACTTAGAAATATTTTAATTGAGAATTCATATCCTTCTTCCCTCATTAATAAATACCTTTATGCACAGAGTTATGGTTCCTCTTTAAATGACATGCCCAATGGTGGCCAACTAATATAAAATAATTCAATTAATAACACTGTTCTGCATAATACTGTACTTGGGACTCCAACCACCCATTACTCATCTCTACCTTATTTTCCTCAAGTTACTGAAAAACTATTAAACTGTACAAACAAAAAAATATACCGGTTAAAATTGCGGTTAAAAATGCTAAGACTGTCAGGAATTTGTTTTCTAAAACCAAAACACCCTTGTCCCTTCTGGAACAAGTAAATGTCATCTATCACATACCTTCTGCTGAGTGTGACTCATGCTACATCGGGCAGACAGGGAGATCACTGAGAGGGCGTCTTGAGAGCGACCGCAGTGATATCAACTTATCTAAGCATACTTGTGCTCTTGCCCAGCATGCTATTAACACTAAACACAAAGTGGACTTTAATGAAGTTAAGATTCTTGGCAATGAACGCAATCTCGTTAAAAGACAGTTTTTGGAAATGTGTTCAATACTTAAACACCCTAACGCTTTTAATAAGAGAACGGACATTAGTAACTTGAGCCAAATTTTTTATCATGCGTTATTATTGCAGAATTAAGCTGGATTTATAGTTTGACGGACTGTAGACGTAGACGCACTGCAGACGTAACAAACGGACTGTAAATATTATTTCAATTTATAAATCGACGGAGTGGAATTTTTTCGCATGAGTAGAAACAGTTGCTAGAGTTGGTGACCATGATACTATAATATCCTTTTATTATTTATTATTATTTTATAAATTCTTAACGTTCATTGTAACAAATAATCAACAAAATCAAAATTCGATTATGTCGATAAACAACTTTACAAAATGGTGAGCGGGCCAGACAGTTCACTTTGGTTGACAGCACAAAATTCTTCCTTTTGATTGGCCAGACGCAAGTAACGCACTGTAAAAGATGAAAGTTGGCCAACTCTTCCGTTGCAGTGCGTTTCACTTACGTTCCGTCATGCGTTTACGTTCATTTATAAATAAGAGTACATAAAATTCTATGTTGATCTTTTTCCAGTGCGTCTACGTTTACAGTGCGTCAAACTATAAATCCAGCTTTAATGAGTAGCAGGCTCTATTAAGTTTTTTTGTCGTATTTTGTATTTGTTCCCCCCAATTCAGATTCGGGTCAATATGAATACCAAGAAATTTAACTGATCTAGCAGGTTCTGTGTTTTGTGATAGGAAATTAATTGTATCTGGAAACTGCTCTCGTGACTGGCTGGTTCTAAAGTAGACAAAAACTGTCTTATCAGTATTAAGCAACAACCGATTTCCACTGAACCACTGTTCAGCCTTGCTTAGAATTTGCTCTGCCACTGTGAGGAGTGTTTCTAAAGTTTTTTCCCAGAAAAGCACATTTGAGTCATCAGCGAAATTTACAAGGTTTGAGGAACTACTAACCACCGCATTTGGAAGGTCGTTTATGTAGACCAAAAAGAGGAAAGGCCCCAGGACACTCCCCTGTGGTATGTCTAATTTTAAATTGATAGGATCAGAGTAAACCTTACATCCCCTTTTCTACAGGCATACCTTTTGCGACCTATCTGTGAGAAATGATTTTATCCAGTTTAATGCCGGTCCCTGTATTCCATAAAGATGTAATTTTTGTAATAAAAGAACATGATCTAGGCTATCGAAAGCCTTAGATAGGTCCAAAAAAGCACCTAGTGTTTTCATCTTTGCCTCCAGTTTTTCTAAAATTTTTGATATAAAATCATAGGTAGCTGTCTCAATAGATCTCCCTGCGAGAAAACCATGCTGTGAACTACTAAATAAGTTGTTTGTAGTGAAAAAGTTTTGTAATCTGAAATATATTGCTTTTTCGAATATTTTTGAGAATGATGGAAGAAGGCTTATTGGTCTATAGTTCTCCATCTTAGTAACATCACCTTTTTTATGTAGTGGCTTCACAATTGCCAGTTTTAAACTTTGAGGAAATTTACCTTGCCTGAAAGAAGCATTAACTATAAAAGAAAGAGGAAGAGAAATCTCTGATGAAACATATTTAATTAAGTTGGTTGATATTTCATCATAACCAGAGCTATGCTTGTTTTTTAAGTTATTTATTATGTGACTTATTTCTTTCTCTGAAACAGGAGTTAAAAACATGCAATGATTAGTTTGTTCGATATTAATTTGAAAATTTTTTACATGCTTTATTTTCTTTACAGCTTCTGGTGCTGCATTTGCCATAAATTGATTTATTTCGTTAGAAAGCACCTGAGGGTCACCCTCTAAACAGAAATTACCTTGATTTTTGGAATTACCCTTAATCTCTTTTACCAATTGCCAAGCCATTTTAGTTTTATTTTCGCTATTTTCAATTCGTTCTTTATAACAATTTTTTCGAGATTGAGTGAGTAAAGAATTGTATTTGCGTTTTTCTGTCCTGTAAATATCTTTATAATCAACATTATTGGTAGACAGTGTAAACAAAACATCAAGCCTAGATTTACAATGTTTTATATCATCATTTTTAAAGTACTTTTGTGATTTTTTTTTATTTGCTGAATTTATCTCTTTGAGTGGAAAACATTGTATAAAAATTTTCTGAACTATACTCATAAAAGCATCCCACTGATTATCTACATCTAATGTCTCAAAAACAGATACCCAGTCTACATTACCTAACATGAATTTAAAAAAATGTTTATTCTCCTTGCTAAATATTCGTTTTTTTATTATATTTGACTCAAATTCATTTAATTCAAATTTTACCTTTTGAGCAGTATGATCAGATGTATGAGGATTGAATACAAGAGAATCAAATATGTCAAGATTTGTAAAAATATTATCTATACAGGATTTTTTGTTACCTTGTATGCGTGTATAGTCTTTGATGGAAGGTTTAATATCAAAGGAACTCAAAAACATTTTTAATGTGTCTGGCCACCTTGCACTCTCAAGCAACATATCTAAGTTAAAATCACCAGCCAGAAAAATGATGGAGTCCTTGTCAACAAAATCACAAAGTATTTGGTCCAATTTGTTTATTAAAACTTGTGGGTCTTCTGTTCGGTAGATGGATAGGATTACAATCTTCTTCTTATTAATTCGCACCTCTGCAGCGGAACACTCAAACACCGTTCTTTCTGATAAACTAGAAATATCTTCCCGGGCTTTTGCAATAAATGTGTCTTTAATGTATACCGCACTGCCACCATGCTCATGTGAACTGCTTCTACAATATGAAGAGATCAGTTTAAAATTCCGCACATTGTAGTCCCGCAGTTGTTCTTCTGTTTTCCGGTGCTCAGTTAAACAAAGAGCAAAGCATTCATCATGATCTTCTAGGATAAAATTAATGGCATCAATACTTGTTTTAATTGATTGCGTATTTAAGTGAATTACTGATACGGCACACGGTGTGTGCCGTAGACTGTCTTTTGACACTGGGGTGCCTCTGTACATTCTGAAAATGGTTAAAAATTACACCATTCGGCCATAAGTCTTGCTGCATTAAATGAGATATTTTTGGTTCTGGAACAGTAATTTTAAATGAACTTTTGTACTTATCTGTCCTGGTTTTCATTTTTTCACAGATAACGTTTTCATCCAGTTTTCTTTCTTTTAGATAGTTAAGTATTTCCTGAGCTTCCGTTTTTGGATCGAAACCTGAGAGGAAAATCGCCATATGTTTTGTGGCCACACGCAGGATACTTCCAGCATTCTCATTGGTTCCCTGGAGTGGATCTGGTCGTTCAATAAGTGTTGGACGAGTTGTTTTGTAAAAACCTCTTTTTTTTTGGGTTTCCCATTTATCATTTTCATCTTCAATCAGCGGACGGTTGATATTTTTAACAGGCGTCACGGGTGCAATTGAACTGCTTGATATTCTTGGTGTAGGTGGCAGCACAGACAAATCAACAGAACAAAGTGGCTGTTCTGTGACTACGTCAACTGAGTTTGTAGTCTCTTTCAAATCATTTTGTTCTTTTAAAATTAATGGATTGTTATTGTTATTTTTAGTTTTTGCAGCATTTTTTACCTCCATGGAATTTTTTTGTTAACTTTTTCTCTATGCTTTCTATTTTTTCCCATAGCAGCTTATTATTTTCCTCTAGGATTTGATTTTTACTTCTTAACTCACAAAGTAGTTCATTTAGCAGATGAATGATCGTATTTTCCATGCCATCCCCACTATTTAAGGTTATGTTAGAATCACAACAAATCACACGCGTTTCATCTAAAATTTGAAGTTTTCCGGCCCAATCCCGTGCTGTGCATGATTTATGGAAGGCTTTTCCACACTTTACACATATTATTGTGCTTATTCTCTTAGTTCTGCAACAAGTAAACTTGGTTTTTTCACTCTCACTGTCACGATCATCCTTATCGGACGCTTAATATGTTGTTTACTTTAAAAATTGTCCCCTAAGGTGTAGTTTCTATCATATTTTCATATTAAATAATTTCAAATAAAATAAAATAGTTTCTTACTTTACTTACTTAGATTTATTCAACTTACATTTTATTGATTATTTTGCCAATGTTACTTTTACATATTTAAATAATTGTTTCTGCTCAAATAATTTAATAAAATTTTATAATAAAATGGATTCATAGAATTTATATTATTCTCAGTTCCAAATGTATGAACCTTGGACTGATGGAGGTTGAATCAATCTTCACCTGTTGCTGGCTATTCTGCCACAACATTAACTTTTTAAAAAATGCCTTGCTGTTCTGTCACATTTTGACCTCAAGGCCACTCTCTTTTCTCGTTCGGCGTGGTACCTAAATTTCTGGTCGCATTTCACCGACAGCGACTGAGAGGCTTAAGAGTGGTAACTTCATTATATAATTTTTTTAAATATCTATAATTCATTTTTAATAATGTTACCTAAAGTTAAAATCAAATTTAAATAATAATATACTGTTGGAAGTGCATCATATGCTCTTTTTGGTTCCGTGTAAATTAATGTTTTTTACTTAAGTTTTTTCACATATTTTTTATATACATGTACCATTAACACATGTCTTTTGCTGTGCTAAGTTGAGTTAATTTGTAAACTCTATTCAGTTCAATTAATTGTCTATACAACATAATATTTAATGTCCATTATCATAAGCTTCTTTACACATTTTATATCTTTGACTGCTACATATCTTTTTAAGGTAACTGATGATGCTTCTTGATTAAGAAGCGAAACGTCTTCAATAAATAGATGAAGTAGCCACCTTCTTTGTCTTTTATTTCTCCACTTTGACCGAAAAACCCACCACTCTTCGAGTGTTCCTTAGTTTATATATATATATATATATATATATATATATATATATATATATATATATATATATATATATATATATATATAATCGACTGTGTGCTGTAAATATTACTTATCCAATAGTTATATTTCCAATTGTCTCTTGTCAGTATTTGAACCTTTATGGACTGAATGTCAAAACTTTGTCAGATTTATTATTACTGTAAAACATTTGTAAAATTACAAGCATTTTTACTAAAAATTCTATATTATAAACAAAAAAAGAAAATTCTATAATCGACTTTATCGTATTGTTATTTATATTGTTAAGTGGCATAAATGTAATTACTTGAAACTTAAAATAATAAATTTCAAATGGTAAACTTGCTTGTTTCAGGCTGTTTTTTTACTACATTTATTTCTTATATACTTATTTGTTTTTATTCCTGTTGTTGTGTTTCTGAATTAATTTTTTCTTGCAGTAAAAAAAATAAATTTTTATAGTTTGGTTTATATTTTAGGTTTTTCCCAAATCAACAATAAAATGGAAACTGAAAAAACATCAGTTAAACATCCATACCACAAAGAACAACAAATAAGTCAAGATGCTGAAGAAACCACATTAAGCAAAAGTGTAAAGGTTCATATTGGACAAAAATCTTGCAAGTGTGAAATTTGCTTTAAGACATTTACTGCAGCAGATTATTTAAAAAATCATTTCCGAATACATACTAGGGAAAAACCACACAAGTGTGAAATTTGCTTTAAGGCATTCACTACAGCAAGTAATTTGAAAATGCATTTGCGAACACATACTGGAGAGAAACCTTACGAGTGTGAAATTTGTCTAGTGCAGTTTTCTCTGCAAAGCAAGTTGATAAATCATAAGAAAGTACACACTGGAGAAAAACCTCACAAGTGCGAAATATGCTTCAAGCGTTTTACTGCAACAAGTGGTTTGAAAATGCATTTGCGAACACATACTGGAGAAAGACCTTACAAGTGTGAAATTTGCTTTAAGCGATTTCCTGCATCAGGTGGTTTGAAAATCCATTTGCGAACACATACTGGTGAAAAACCTCATAAGTGTGAAATTTGTTTTAAGACATTTATTACAGCAGGTAATTTAAAAAAGCATTGCCGGACACATACTGGAGAAAAACCTTACGAGTGTGAAATTTGTCTAGTGCAGTTTTCTCTGCAAAGCAATTTGATATATCATAAGAAAATACACACTGGAGAAAAACCTCACAAGTGCGAAATATGCTTTAAGCGTTTTACTGCAACAGGTGATTTGAAAATGCATTTGCGAACACATACTGGGGAAAAGCCTTACAAGTGTGAAATTTGCTGTAAGCGATTTCCTGCATCAGGTCGTTTGAAAATCCATTTGCGAACACATACTGGGGAAAAACCTTACAAGTGTGAAATTTGCTTTAAGACATTTACTGGAACACAGCATTTGAAAAGTCATCTCCGAACACATACTGGGGAAAAACCTTACAAGTGTGAAATTTGCTTTAAGACATTTACTGAAGCAAATAATTTGAAAATGCATTTGCGAATACATACTGGGGAAAAACCTCATAAGTGTGAAATTTGCTTAAAGACATTTACTGCAGCAAATAATTTTAGAAAGCATTTTCGAACACATACTGGGGAAAAACCACACAAGTGTGAAATTTGCTTTAAAACATTCACTACAGCAAGTAATTTGAAAATGCATTTGCGAACACATACTGGGGAAAAACCTCACAAGTGTGAAATTTGCTTTGAGACATTTATTACAACAGATCATTTGAAAATGCATTTCCGAACACATACTGGGGA